>NC_050573.1:554924888-555085531 GCF_011100635.1 Trichosurus vulpecula | reverse complement strand
AAATGACTTCTCTTTTCTTGTCTTTTCTGCCCTCCTGTCCTCGGGGATTGTATGTCAGAAAGAAAAAGCCTCCTCTCCAATTTAGAAAGCTGTCATTTATTTCCTAGTCATAAGCCTTGGAAATGTAAGCCCATGGTAGGGTTAAAGGAAGATGGGGTTTTTTCGGAGGTCATCTATAGCTTTGGCCCTTGAGAGATAGCAAGGGCATGAAGTTTGTCTTCAAAGGCCTCCTATTGCCCCTTCCAAATATATTTTCTATTTGTCTAGTCTACCCTACCTTCCACCTCAAACACATACACACACACATGGAGAGAGACAGAGAGAGGCAGAGACAGAGAGACAGAGAAAGAGAGACAAAGTGAGAGAGAGAGAGAGAGGGAGAGAGTGAGAGACAGAGAGAGACAGAGACAGAGAGACAGCAAAAGATTCAGAGAGAGACAGAGAGAGGGAGACAGAGAGAAAATGGACTCCCTCTACTAAGACACAATTCTTAGATCTGACTTCTCTGGGCAGTGCCTTATAACTTGGATTTTTTTTCTGTCTTTGTAATTTTTCTCACATCAAAGTTTACTGCTTTCTGTCCCATTCCCATAAAGCCTTGTTCTCAGCAGGTTATACTTATTAAAATCAATCCATTTAACTAATCTAAAGTATTAATGGCTGACAGAGCTATAACTAGGAATTTTTGTACTTGGGCAAGTATCACAAACCATACCCGGGGCACTTGGTATCCATGTAAGGTTGGGGGAAGCTCATTCCAGCCTCACTATCTGATAACTTCCATTTTAACTTATTATTCTTGCTGATTAACTCTGTTATTTCTACACAGCTGAAGAATTTTAAAGGTATCTTCCTGGTGTCCTGGGGACAAGCCCCAGTCATTTCACCCTTGTTATGACTCTGGTGGCTGATAGTGAATCAAGATATTTCTTTTTCTTTTTTCTGCATACCTGTTTTATTTTGTATTATTACCTCCACCCTAACTTCAGCCTTATTTCATCCCTTCCTGTAACATATACCTGTAGCTAAACCACATTGCCCGATATTTCCACTAAGCATCCAATGCTTTCCCCCATCTTTGTCTTTTTCTTTATTTCTTTCTTTCTTTTTGAATTTATTTAATTTATGTAATATATTTAGTTTTCAGCATTGATTTTCACAAGAGTTTGAATTATGAATTTTCTCCACATTTCTACCCTCCCACCCACTCCAAGATGGTGTATATTCTGGTTGCCCGGTTCCCCAGTCAGCCCTCCCTTCTGTCACCCCACTGCCCTCCCAACCCCCTTTCCCTTCTTCTATTGTAGGACAAGATAAATTTCTACACCTCATTTCCTATGTATCTTATTTCCTAGTTGCATGCAAAAACTTTTTTTTGTTGTTTTTGAATGTTTGTTTTTAAAACTTTGAGTTCCAAATTCTCTCCCCTCTTCCCTCCCCACTCACCCTCCCTAAGAAGGCAAGCAATTTAACATAGGCCACATGCATATCATTATGTAAAACCCTTCCACAATACTCATGTTGTGAAAGATTAACTATGTTTTGCTCCTTCCTAACCTATCCCCCTTTATTGAATTTTCTCCCTTGACCCTGTCCCTTTTCAAAAGTGTTTGTTTTTGATTACCTCCTCCCCTTATCTGCCCTCCCTTCTATTTTCCCCCCCTTTTTTATCTTCTTCCTCCTTCTTTCCTGTGGGGTAAGGTACCCAATTGAGGGTGAATGGTATTCCCTCCTCAGGTCAAATCTGATGAGAGCAAGATTCACTCATTTACCCTCACCTGCCCCCTCTTCTCTTCCTACAGAACCACTTTTTCTTGCCACTTTTATGCAAGATAATTTACCCCATTCTAACTCTCCCTTTCTCCCTCTCTCAATATATTCCTCTCTTACCCCTTAATTTGATTCTTTTTTAGATATCATCCCTTCATATTCAACTCACCCTGTTCCCTGTCTATCTATCTATCCATCTATCTATCTATCAACATACACCTACATATATACATACATACATAGACACACACATATATATATATATATGCGTATTCCTTTCAGCTACTATGATACTGAGGTCTCATGAATCATACACATCATCTTTCCATGTAGGAATGTAAACAAAACAGTTCAACTTTAGTAAGTCCCTTATGATTTCTCTTTCTTGTTTACCTGTTCATGCTTCTCTTGATTCTTGTGTTTGAAAGTCAAATTTTCTATTCAGTTCTGGTCTTTTCATTGAGAAAGCTTGAATGTCCTCTATTTTATTGAAAATCCTATTTTGCCTTGGAGTGTGATACTCAGTTTTGCTGGGTAGGTGATTCCTGGTTTTAATCCTAGCTCCATTGACCTCCGGAATATCATATTCCAAGCCCTTCAATCCCTTAATGTGGAAGCTGCTAGATCCTGTATTATCCTGATTGTTTTTCCACAATACTCAAATTGTTTCTTTCTGGCTGCTTGCAGTATTTTTTCCTTGAACTGGGAGCTCTGGAATTTGGCAACAATATTCCTAGGAGTTTTCTTTTGGGCATCTTTCTGAGAAGGAGATCTGTGGATTCTTTCAATTTCTATTTTACCCTCTGGTTCTAGAATATCAGAGCAGTTCTCCTTGATAATTTCTTGAAAGATGATATCTAGCCTCTTTTTTTGATCATGGCTTTCAGGTAGTCCAATAACTTTTAAATTATCTCTCCTGGATCTATTTTCCAGGTCAGTGGTTTTTCCAATGAGATATTTCACATTGTCTTCCACTTTTTCATTCCTTTGGTTCTGTTTTATAATATCTTGATTTCTCATCAAGTCACTAGCTTCCACTTGCTCCAATCTCATTTTTAAGGTAGTATTTTCTTCAGTGATCTTTTGGACCTCCTTTTCCATTTGGCTAATTCTGCCTTACAAGGCATTCTTCTCCTCATTGGCTTTTTGGAGCTCTTTTGTCATTTGACTTAGTCTATTTTTTAAGGTGTTGTTTTCTTCAATATTTTTTTCAGTATTTTTTTGGGTATCCTTTAGCAAGTCATTGACTTGTTTTTCATGTTTTTTTTTCTCATCCTTCTCATTTCTCTTCCCAATTTTTCCTCTACTTCTCTAACTTGCTTTTCCAAGTCCTTTTTGAGGTCTTCCATAGCCTGAGACCAGTTCATGTTTTTCTTGGAGGCTTTTGATGTAGGCTCTTTGTCTTTGTTGACTTCTTCTGGCTGTATGTTTTGGTCTTCTTTGTCACCAAAGAAAGATTCCAAAGTCTGAGACTGAATCTGAGTGCGTTTTTGCTGCCTGGCCATGTTCCCAGCCAACTTACTTGACCCTTGAGTTTTTCATGGGGGTATGACTGCTTGTAGAGTAAAGAGTACTTTGTTCCAAGTTTGAGGGGATATGCCATTGATTTCATAGCTATTTCTATACAGCCAGCTCTGCCACCCCAGCACTCCTCCTTCTTCAAGAACCACCACCCTGGACCTGGCAAATCTTAAGCAGGCTGTGCACTCCTTTTCTAATCTGCCACTTAATTCCTCCCACCAGGTGGGCCTGGGGCCAGAAGCAACTACAGCTATAGTTCTGTAGCTGCACCACCCCCACTGACCCCGGGGAACTCTTCACTCTGTCCCCCACAGCTTTTCCCACTAACCTTCTCTGTTGTCTTTGGTGTTTGTGGGTTGAGAAGTCTGGTAACTGCCACAGCTCACTGATTCAGGGCACTAGAGCCTGTTCTGCCCAGCTCCCAGTCTGACTGGTCCTGACACCGCCCATGCTGGGCTCAGCTCCCCTCTGCTCCATGCACGATAGACGTCATCCAGAGACCATCCAGGCTATCCTAGGCTGGACCCCTGCGTCCCTCTGCTATTTTGTGAGTTCTGCAGTTCTAGAATTTGTTCAGAGCCTTTTTTTTATAGGTTTTTGGAGGGACCTGGTGGGGAGTTTACTTAAGTCCCTGGTTTCCAGCTGCCATCTTGGCTCCGCCCCCAAATCAAGATATTTCTGCTATCATGGATTAGAACTCAGGCATTTTTCTGATCTCTCACTCCAACCTTTATCATGACACGGAGAAAGCAATACTTTAGCCAAGCAAGACTAAGGACAGACAAACAGGTTTCACTTCATAAGTATTCAGAGTAATGACTACCTGTTTGCTGTGATTTCAGGAGCTCCAGGAAAAAGTCCTTACAAAGCAAATTACTCTCACCTGATGTTAGAATTTCCTTTAATAAGGGATTTTGTTGTTCAGTCATTTTAGTCGTGTCTGACTCTCCTTGACCTCATTTGGGGTTTTCTTGGCAAAGACACTGTGGTGGTTTGCATTTCCTTCTCCAGCTCATTTTAAGGATGAGGAACAGAAGGAAACAGGATTAAATGACTCGCCCAGGATCACACAGCTTGTAAGTAGCTGAGGCAGGATTTGAACTCACTTTCCCCTGACTCCAGGGCTGGCACATAGCTGCCCTTCAATAAGGGATAAAACCTTTTATATTCTGTAATTAAAAACAAGCTTTGGAATACAAATACTCCTGAGAGAGGAAACATAGTGACTTGCATTGACTTTAAATTCTAAATTACTCTAAGGCTGCCTTCTTTTCAGATTGGCTTCTTATGGGACAGTGGAAGAAAGACGACAAGGGTAAAGGATGCCTGGATGAACAGGGGAGGAAGGAGCACTCTATGGAAAATGAGGCATATGAATTTCTTCCAGGAGACATCAGACATTTTTTCTCTGCAGATTTTGTTGCCTCACTGTCAGGGGGACTATCAGCTACATCCTTAGGTGGCAAGTGGGTATCCTGGAGTTCCATGAAACAGTAAACATAGGAAGAGTAAAATTAAGGCAGTGACAACCCTTACCTGGCCTCTGGGGCATTCCAATACTTATCTCCATTGAGTAACAGTCTATTACTCCATTGAGTAATAGATCATCCGGTCCATTCTTCTCATTTTGCAGATGACTAGGCTGAGGCCCAGAACAGGCAAAGTGATTCACAAACCTTGGTCCTTGCATTTCAAGTGCAGTGCTTTTTACAAATATGTGAGACACTTTTTAGTTGGAGAATTCAAAATTTATAGCGGAGAGTGAATCAATGGCGAATTAATGCTTGGTTATTTTTTCTGTTGTAATAACATTTAACAGTTACTAATGGCTAATTGCATGGTAGGAAATGGAACTGACCACACAGCATTAACGCATGTGAGATCATTCTATGAACAAATTCCTGGTTCTGAAATGATCTCTTAAAGACTATATAGGTAATTTGACACAGAGAGAGAACAGAAACTTTGGTACTCTTTAACTAGGTCTTTAACATATTTAATGATGCATCTTGTGTCCTAAAAGCTATTATGGTTCAAAAGCTTAATGGGGCGTGGGATTATAGAAGGGGAAGCTGTTGAGGGAATGCAAAAAGTACGTGATTTGGTTCATTGAACTTGGACTGGGCCAGGAAGGAGTAGGGAGTAAATATGGTAGACAATGGTCCCTTCCTTCTCTATGTCAGGTTTTGGAGGCAAATGTATTTACAAAGCATGGTGAAACACATTTGTGGTTGTTGCTGCTGCTGTTACTGACAGTTCTCGTAGGCCCCCTCACATCCTCTTACTCAGATCTCCTTAAACCACATTCCTCCAATTTTGCAAATATTTTTGATTACAATAAAATAGCAATCTTCCTTGCCATCATGTTTACTATTGTGAATGCGATTAATTCATTACAAATTATCTATGCTGGCATAAACGAAGATATGTTACACAAAAGATTTCCTCCAAGACATCTCAAGTGTCACCTTCCATAGGACATCTTTACCGATTCCCCTATTAGGGGAGGTGGTGGGCAATAAGCTTATAGGCAGCCAGATGGCTCAGTGGTTAGTGCTGGTCTAGAGTCGGGAAGACATGAATTCCAATGCAACCTCAAATACTTACTAGTTGTATGATCCTGGGGAAGTCACTTCACTTCTTTCTGCCTTGGTTTTCTCAATTCTAAGGTGGGGATAACAATGGCACCTGCCTCCCAGGGCTATTATGAGTATGAAAAGAAATATTCGGTAATGTTGGGAACATTGTAAGCTCTTAATAAACCCACCCTCCCTCCCTTCCTCCCTTCTTTCCTCCTTTCCTCCCCCCTTCCTCCCTTTCTCTTTACTTCCTCCCTCCCTCCTTCCTTTCCTCCCCCCTTCCTCCCCTTCTCTTTCCTTCCTCCCTCACTTCCTTCCTTCCTTCCTTCCTCCTTCCTCTTTCCTTCCTTCCTCTTTCCTTCCATCCTCTCTCCCTCCCTCCCTTCCTTCTTTCCTTCCTTCCTTCCTTCTTTCCTTCCTTCCTTCCTTCTTTCCTCCCTTCCTTCCTTCCCCTTTCCTTCCTTCCTCTCTCCCTCCCTCCCTTCCTTCTTTCCTTCCTTCCTTCCTTCCTTTCTTCTTCCCTCCCTTCCTCCTTCCTCTTTCCTTCCTTCCTCTCTCCCTTCCTCCCTTCCTTCTTTCCTTCCTTCCTTCCTTCCTCCCTCCCTTCCTCCTTCCTCTTTCCTTCCTTCCTCTCTCCCTCCCTCCCTTCCTTCTTTCCTTCCTTCCTTCCTTCCTTCCCCAGGTGCTATGGCTCATCTCCTCCAATTACCTTCTATCTATTCTGTATACACACATACAATGATATGTTTGGGCTCACTCTCCCAAAGCCAAGCCACTACACCTTTATCTCGTAGTTCTCAGGTACCATGTGGGGTCTTGCAGTGTTTCTTCTCTAACACCACTGACTTGAGCCCTCATTGGCTATGTTCTTCCACTTTTAGATACTAATGACTAGCATTCAGTTTCATTTAACCATCTAACATCACTTAGTCTTTTTTTTTTTTACAAAGCTCTATTTTCTTCAAAGATACAGCAACAACAAAAGTATAAAACCTTTCCTCCCACACACTGGAGGGCGCTGTTGCTGTTCAGTTGTTTTTCAGTCGTGTCTGACTCTTCATTTGGGGCTTTCTTGGCAAAAATAGTGGAGTGGTTCTCCATTTCTTTCTCCAGCTCATTTTACAGATGAGGAAACTGAGGCAAACAGGGCTAAGTGCCTTGCCCAGAGTCACGCAGCTAGTTTTGAATTTAGGAGGATGAGTTTTCTTGATTACAGACCCAGCACCCTACCCACTGTGCCATCCAGCTGCAGGATCTTACTGATATTATCCTTACTTCCTTATCCTTCCTCAGTCTCTGAGGAGAATGGGCTTAAACTTAGCTCAGTTTCTACATAATATTGGTCCCACCGAGTTTGTGTACAGATGCAGCATGACTTGAGTCTTGGATTCAGATATTGCTGACTGAGTCCTAACGGTCATTCCTGAAGGTTACTCCTTGCTCCTCTAAACACTGATGTTGAACTACCTATAAAAGCTGGATGCTGGGAAACTTGAATGTGCCATCTCTTGACCTTTCCAAACTTGAAGATGCAAAACATTAATTCTTTCATCTGGAATGGAACAGCTCAAACACAGAGATCAAGGACTGAGGCCTGTTTCTTGGGGATGCACCATGCACCAAGGTCTTTCCCCTCACAGCATTGTTTCTCAAAGTACACCATCCTGAAGTAATCGAATCTCCGGAGAACATCCAAGAGGATGAGACAGAGACTAGACCGAGAGAACAACTTGGGTCTTTGTGAATATGCTTCCCAGCTCTGACCACGCAGCCATTTGAAAGTGGCTTCTCCCAACTACGTGCTTAGTATCTGGAATCAGTTATAAAATGCTACTCATGCTCCGCACGAACTCATTCAAAAATAGGTTCCCTAGCTTTCTCCATGTAGGGAATTTGCATCGGCTAAGCCATACTAACACATTCTGGGCATGTATCAGCCCCTGTTACATCTATGTTTGTCTCTTCTGGCAGAAGGAAAACTTCTCAAGAGGAGAGACTCTTTGACTCTGGTCTTCATATGCCCAGCATTTAGCATAGTGCTCAGTGCTCACATACTTAGGAAATGTGCGTCGATCGATTATTTGATTCAGAAAGGGTAAGAACTGAAGCTTCTGAGTTAGCCTTCTTCACGCCAGGACCTTATCTCATTTATATCATCTGACATTTTGCTAACAACTCTTTGATACAAGTTCTATTATTACCCCCATTTTACACATAAAGAAACTGAGGCTGAGTGGTCACGGAGGCTTCAGGGTCACGGAGCTAACCTGTATCTATGGTAGAATTTGGACAGCTAAGTGGCACAGTGAATAGAGTACCAGGCATGAAGTCAGGAAGACTCGTCTTCCTGAGTTCAAATCTGGCTTCAGACATTTCTGAGATGTGTGACCTTGGGCAAGTCACTTAGCCCTGTTTGCCTCAGTTTCTTTATCTGTAAAATGCACTGGAAATGGCAAACCACTGCAGTATATCTGCCAAGAAAACCCCAAATGGGGTCAAGAAGAGTCAAACATGACAGAAAAACATCTCGACAGCAACAACAACCACTTCCTGACTCTGAATCCAAGTTAGGGCCATGCCAACCAGCTGCCTCCTAGGAGGATTTTGGAGGCCGTCTAATCCAGCCTTCTCATTTTATAATGAGAAAAATCAGGATCCGCAGAAGTTAAGCGACTTGTCATTGTAGATGTCTTAAGGTCATTCACCTCATTCAATCACTTGCCCAATCTTGTCGCTTCTATCTTACAATCTCTTATCCACTCACACAGCTGAGTTTAGGCCTTTGTCATGTTTCATATGAACTATTATAACACACTCTTCATTGATTTGCTTACTTCAAGTCTCTGCTTCCTCCAATGCATACTCTACACAGCTGCTAAAGACAGTGTTCTAAAAGTCTGAACATGTCATCAGTGCAAAAGGGTGGAAATAGGAAAGGCTGTTGTGTGGGAAGAACAGCAGGTGAGCCAGTATGGCTGAACCATGGAGTCCATGGAGCTCTAGGGAGCCACTATTACATCTAGCGTCACATAGAACTTACTGCGTTTGCCATTTAAAACTTTTACAGCCTGACACCTTCCTTTTTTAAGGATTTTATTACATATTAATAATTCAAATAATATCACATTATTTATTACGTGCTATCTCCCATTTTCATGCCTTTGAACTGCCTGGAGTGTTCTCCTTCCTCACGTCCACATCTTAGAATCCCCCCTCCCCCCAGTTTCCTTAAATGCCCAAATGCTAGGTTATTTAGGAGATTTTGTCAGGTACCTCCAACTGCTAGTACTTTTAATTCAAAATTTACTTTGTATGTATATTATATGTGCCTACAGCTAGTAAGTATCTGGGGCCAGATTTGAACTTAAGAAGATGAATCTTCCTGACTCTAGGTCTGGCACTCTGTGCACTATGGTGCCACCTAACTGTGGGATCATGCTGTTTCTTATCCATCCTCAGTCTCTGGGGAGAGTGGGCTTAAACTTAGCTTAGTTCATTATGTATAATATTAGTATATTTATAGATAATACAGATACATAATATTAAGGTGTATGGAGTGTTCAGGAAAGACTAGCACCTATGGTGAGAAGACTTACTGAGCCCTTTTGGGAGCTGCTCATTCACCTGCTCATCATTTGGTATCTACCTGTCACCTAACTCTCACTTGCAGCTCCAAGAAGCTATAGCACATACAGTGGCCACACCCCGGTAAACTTATGAGCTGGGGAATGCCTACCCCAAGCATGTGAAAACTTCACTAGCAGAATAAGCAGACACAAACAATTTGTTCCAATGACCATGAAGGTGGATGAAGCAGCTGCTGTGGAAACCTTAGAGCTTGGTAAGCCATCAGGGTCACTGAGGTCATTCACTGCATTCCAAGCCATTGCCAGTTGTCCTGACTTTTGTCCTGCCACTGGGCTTCGATGATTCTAGAAGAGAGTGAGGCTGATGATTTTGCACAACACTGTCTTGCTTAAATCCAATTCACACATAAGTCAAGACATCACTCACCATTCACTATTTTATCCACCTCAAAGTCCTGTGGCAACAGGTGAATGACACAGCAGCAGGTGTGGATATAGTGGGAGCTATAGCCACTATAAAGGAAATGTGAACTGCATAAATCCAGAGACACCTTCATCCCAAATGTTCTAATGGACTACTTGTGGCTAGCCTGTGATAAAGCCTTCTCCAAGTATTGGGCTGATCAGTCACAGCCAAACACACTGTACCTTGACCTCAATATCATGATGTTATTAATCTTCAAAAATGAAGAACAAACAACACATATGCCCGCATGTATATATGTTGTCTCCTTAGAACGTAAGCACATTAAATAAAGGGGTTGTTTTTGCTTTTTTGTGTCTCTGGTGTTTACTTAGCTCAATAACTTATTTAATAAATACTACTTAATAAATACTTCTTGACTGACTGATTTGTTCTTCAACCCAATTAATATTCAGAATGCCATTACTTGTTTAGTTTTTTTTTTTCTTTTGCTTATACTTCCTTTATCCATTGCTCCATATATTATGGTATTGTATGTAAAATATACATTTATTATAGGTGCATTTTTATATTCTTTTTAACATTTCATTGTTCCCTAGTATATGATAAATTTTTATATGGGTACCATAGAATGTATATATGCATTATTTGATATTCCCATTAAGATGTATGTCAGTTAAATACAATATGTTGGTCTATATGTAAATTAAATACATGTTAAATATGTAATGTCAGTTAAATACAATTTATCCAATAATTCAGCCCTATTTTCTTCTTGCTATCCTTCTGTTGAATTTATCTAGTACTGAGAAAGGAATATTAAAATCACCTACTATTATTGTGTTATTCTCTATATCTTTTGGCATTTCATCTAATTTTTCTTTTCAAAATATTGTTACTATGTCATTTGGTGATAATACATTTAAAATTGTTATTTTGCCATTATTTTTGGTGCCCTTAAGCATTATATAGTCTCCCTGTTCATCTCTCTTGACTACATCATTTTTTTATTGCCTTATTTGAGGCCATATTTCTTTTTTGGGGGGGGGCAGGGCAATTGGGGTTAAGTGACTTGCCCAAGGTCACACAGCTAGTACATGTGTCAAGTGTCTGAGGCCAGATTTGAACTCAGGTCCTCCTGACTCCAGGGCCAGTGCTCTACTCACTGCACCACCTAGCTACCCCTGGCCATATTTCTTTATAGAAAATTATTGGGTTTTATTCTCTTATCCATTTTTCTATTACTTTTGTTTTTATTGAAGAAAATTAGTAAATTTGCTTTATGATTACAAGTATTGTTTGGTTTTTCTTTCATTAACTTGACGCATGTTTTGTTCTTGTATTGTTAGATCAATTGCTCTCCCATCTCCCTTGTCCACCTTGGAAATTTCAGTGGCAACCTCAAACCCAGGCTGTCTGAACCATTTTGAAGACCAGCGTTGGAATGAATGATTTTTACTCTCCTCATTTATTTTCCATTTTTCTTTAACCCTGTTTCTGCCTCTGTCCCCTGCAGAATTCCCTTTTGAACTGTATTATTCTGAAACCCAGTTTCTTGCAATAGTTTTTTCTAATTTAAGCAGTACATATTTTGTGACCCTTTCCACACACTATGTGCTAAGGAGACAGGTATTAGAATTTTAGAACTGAAAGGCACCTTAGAGATCATCTAGTCCAATCAGTGTTCAAACAGCACCTCTCCCTGCCCCCCCCCCCCATTTTACAGATGAGGAAACACAGCCTATAAAGAGAAAGTGCCTTTTCCCAATTCATGCAGCTAGTTAGTAGCATAGCTGGTAGATAAAACTTAGGCATTATGATTGCCAGACTAGCGCTTCTTCTACTTTACTACATTATTTATTTAGTGAAAAAGAAGTGATCTTTATCTTCCTGAAGCCTTGACATCACCTGCAGGTGGAGGTTGCTGACAGCAAAATGTCTGAACAGAGTAGCAGAGGGAACACCACAATGGTGGCACACCTGGCCTTACTAGAAATCTTGACAAATGATAGAGAGGAGAGCAGGGGCATGTCAACCACTGAGGAAGAGGAGAAATCATAATAATAAGCCTGGAAAGTTTGGTCAGAGCCAGACTGTGAGGGCTTTGAATGCCAAAAAGATAAGTTTCTTTTTGATTTTAGAAGTAATAGGGAGCCATTAGACATTTTAAGCACTTCCACTTCATTGTTTTTAGTTCTACATTTTAGTCCTTTGGGGTCAAGAAGAAATGTCTAATCCTTTTTCTATATGACAGCCCTTTCAATATTTGAAGACAGTTTATGTATTTTCCATAAATCTGCTCTTCTCCAGCTTAAAAAGGCCCCGCTCCTTTAATCAATCTCTTACACGTCAGTATATATAAGTATAACTTTTCTCAGGTAGAAAGAAGGACTGAAAAGATCATGGGTGGTAGAAGATGTGGGTGGGAGTGGAAATGTTGACCCTTGGACCCAAGGGCAGGGCACAGCTCCTTGAAATTAAATTTAATGGTGATGAGCTAGAGACATGTCTGACTCACTGGCCCATTTAAGGAGTGACCTGCCTGGACAGAATTTGCTGACACACTGGCACCTGGTGAATTTATCCCCTCTATGCTTCCTCCCTTTCCTCTATATCATAGCTGTTGGGCCAACTGATGTCAGTTACCCTTGAATCTTGTTTATTTGCTATGTGTATTTTCATAATAAGTTTTGTCTCCAGATAACAATCATATATGGTTTTCATTGTATTCTGTTTGTTTGCTATAAATGAGTGAACCACATTATGGGTGATGAAACTCTGTACATGACAGGTTATGACCTGTTGGGAGGGAAGGACTTTGTTAAGAAACTGTATAGAATCATGGAAGGAGGTGGAACTTGAGATGAATAATGAAGGAAAATAATCCCAAGAGGTGTAGGTTAGGAGAGGGTACAAAGGGGGCATCCTACACAAAGGATCAGAGATGGGAGAAGGCACCTCAGGCTCAGGGAACGGCTGCTAGAAGTAGTTTAACCAGAACTCAGTGGAAGGAGAAATAGTGGGAAATGTTTGGAAAAGTCACTGGGAGCACAATTGGGGAAATCTTTAAATTCAAGGGTGAGGAGTTTGTTTTTTATCTGAAAGGAACCACCACCCTGGAATTTTTTCAGTCATCAGTTAGAGCTGGCAGGGAGGAATAGTGGAACAAAATTCCCAAAGACAGAGGACTGCTATATCCTTAGGGAATCTCTGCATTTCACAAAGTAGGCACTTAATTATTAAATTGAATTGAAAGATGAACCAACCCAGTTTGGGGAGGACAGTGAGGAGAATGACCCTCACGTACAAACAAATGGAGAGAGGATGCAACTCATCCACAAACAGCATCTCTTCTCCTCGGGGCCAAAGACAGAAACACATTCCAAAGAACACGGGAAATGCTCCTCAACAGTAATCACAAATTCTCTCCTAAGTAAAGAAAAGGTTGAATCTTGGGATTCACTGAATGAATTAGTAAGTTTATTAGTCCCTAGCCCCAGGAACAAGCCGTGTGTCTCATCAGTATTACAAATGTCTAGAAAATAGAGGAAAGCCCCATTCCCATTCCAAAACAGCAATTTCCATAGCCAAATCTAACATATTGCACGATGTTGATTTATGGTGTCAATTAAGCATTTATTACTGAAACCTGTTTTTGCCATTAAAATTCCTGTTGACAGTATGACTTTTAAATTTTCCTGTTTCTGCCTCCCCAAAGACTTTGGTCTCAGCAAAGAATTTACGGATTATAAATTTTATCGAAGATAGAAACTGAGAGAAGAGTTTGGAACAGCAAATAATGAGTTTAACCAGCATCCCTGCTCCTCTGAAAGATTTACAATGGTGGTAGCACCTAAAGCCAAGGAATCTTTTATTTTGAAGTTTATAGCCCCTATCACTTATTGTTTTAGTTCCGGATATGATAGCCTGGCCCTTGGATTGGAATTTTTTTATGGAAGTCAGCATTGGTTGCCTCAGCAAAGCCACATTGTTAACATGAATCTTAGGGAATCATAGAATGTCAGAGTTGGAAGAGACTGCTGAGGTCATCTAGTTCAATCTGTGCTTGAGCAAGCGTTTCCTCCACCGTGTCTCCATCAAGCGGTTATCTAACCTCCGTGGGATGGGAATTCACTCTCTCCCACTCCACTTTTGGAAGTGTTAGGAAGGTTTTTTTTCATGACATCAAGCCTAAGTCTACAACTATGCAACTTTTAAATATTGTTCTTTGTAGGAAGGAAATTAGCATTTACAAGCACCTACTATATGTGTGGATTGAGTGCCAGGCCTGGAGTCAGGAATACTCACCTTCCTGAGTTCAAATCCAGTCTCAGACACTTACTAGCTGTGTGACCCTGGGCAAGTCACTTAACCCTGTTTGCCTCAGTTTCCTCATCTGTAAAGTGAGCTGGAGAAGGAAATGTGAACCACTCCAGAATCTTTGCCAAGGAAATCCCGAATGGGTCAAAGAGTTAGACATAAGTTAAATTATTCAACAACAACAATGATATTCCAGGCTGTGCTAAGTGTTTTACACATATTATCTCACTGGATCCTTACAACAGTAGGGAGAAGTGAGTACTGTCATTATCTCCATTTTCTAGGCTCCAGGCTGATCATTGTACCCACCGAACCACCTAGCTACTCTAACTCCATATGCCTTCCTTCATATGACAATTCTTCAAATTCAGCAAGTCAGTTTGTTCTGTTCTAAGTCTTTTATTCTCCAGGTTTTAAACATTACTAGTTCTTCCAACTGATTCTCATTTGTATGGTTCAGATTCCCTCTCCTCAGTCCAGGCTGTCAGTATATACTTTATGAAGCTCAATGTGTCACCTGGGCGAAAGGGCAAAAATAAAAGTCAGAAATGCTCAATGCCATTTTCAGGAAAGTGATGGAGGCATCTTTCTAATGAAAGCCCCACCTACCCATCCCACCTAGCAATTATTGCTTTTTTCCCTCTTAAGTAACTGCCATTAGTCCTGCCTGGTGGTGAACAAAATGGTCAGTTTCCAGACCCCATTACTAACCACTCTTCCAATGTGATCTCGTGTATTAGAAGGACCACTGATCTGGGGGACCTGGACTTGAGGCCTGGCCCTGCCAGTAATGAGCTGTGTGATCTAGGGTAAATCATTTTCCTTCTCTATGCCTGTTTCAGTCTCCTTATCTATGAAAGGAGGTGGTTGGATTAGATGATCTAAGGACCCTTTCTAGCTCTGTCATCCTCACGACAATCACCCCTATGTCAAGAGACCTCTTTTAAAAAAAATTGTTGATATATTGTTTTTACATCACCTTTATTTTCCAATATATTCCTCTCCCCTCCCCCAGTAAAAAACCCATCCATTATAATACAGAATTTTCATAAAGGCTTAAGAGTCAGTTCAGCAAAACTAACAAGTACCTTACCTGACTCACAGTATCCCATAGCCATAATACCCCATTTCTGCAAAAAAGAGAAATGAATTCTAGGTGCCTTCATGTAGCATTAAATGCCTTTCCATCCATTCCTTAGGAACAAACCTCATCATTATAACTATACAGCTTTTGGCTTTATTAAAAATATATATTCTTAAAGTAGGGAGATTGACCTATTGCTAGGCCCTAGGTGACAGAAAGGGCAGCTAGGTGGTACAGTGGCCAGAGAGCCAGGCCAGGAGTCAGGAGGACTTGTCTTCCTGAGTTCAAATATGGCCTCAGACACTTACTAGTTGTGTCACCTTGGGCGAGTCACTTAACCCTGTTTCCTTCCGTTTCCTCATCTGTAAAATGACCTGGAAAAGGAAATGGCAAACCACTCCAGTATCTCTGCCAAGAACACCCCAATGGGGTCACAATGAGTCAGAGAGAACTGAGAACAGCTGAAAAACAAGAATTATACACACACATGCATATATGTATACACGTTATATGCAATATGTCTAGCCTGTATATATATATGTGTGTGTGTATATATATATATATATATATATATATATATATATATATATATATATATATATATATATATATATATATATATAGCATGCATATATACATACACACATTGCCAACAAACTTTCAAAATAGAACACATTCCTGGTGAAGAAGTTTGTTTTAGGTCTAGATCTTACTTCTAGGAAATTGGACTCCTCTGTTTAGTTGAAGTATTAGGTTTTGGTTATGCCTCTGCCTTACAAAAGTCACCTCTCTTTTTAAGTGGGGTTATGGAACAGTAGAGTTTGTCACCTCCTGAAGAAAGTCACAGTTCCAGATTGAGTATTTCCTTGACAGCATCAGCAGCTCAGGCATGAAGGACATGAAAATAGTTTGGATTGCCAATCAGATGACTAATGAGGATACCCAAAAAACAGTAGTGCTTTCTGTTTCTTTCATCTTGAAGAACGCTGGGGCTAGTAGTGAACTTTTGATGGACCTCAGCAATCACCAAAGTTGAGAGAAGGAGGTGCAGGAAGGAAAATTATAGGTAACTTAGGCAGACATGGCTTCTTTGGAGAGTGTGTGACATAGAAGAGAGAGGGTACAGAAAGCAGAGACCAGGAATGGCAGCTTTTGGACTGAGGACATTTGAACCAGAATGAGGGATTCAGGATAGACGCACTTGGTTGCACCCAGGGTCAAACTGGAAGTAGAGTTCCAGTCCCCACCTAATTCCATCAGTTGGAGTTAACTTATCCATTCATTATAATCCTTTTAGGGAATTGAACCAGAAATAACTTGTTTATAAGAGCACAGAGTACTTATCCCCATTTTTCTTAATTGGAAACTTTCACAGGGTCCTACTCTGATCACTCCTTATAATGCAAAAAGTGATCCTCGATTCCGGAAGGCTAGCATCATTTTACAAAACCAGCACAATTTCTAACAGATACCATGTTGGAAAGCCTTTGCGTAGAGTTTCAGAAATAGACTAGGTGCCATCTGAGTATCTAAGGACCTAGCCTAGAAGGATGGCCATTAGAGGAGGAATGAGAAAACATGCCCCAAAGACTCTTCATTTCCTACCTGGTCTCACTCCTTTGAATGTCCCCACCATGCCCTTAGGAACTGCATCATCCTGTATTAATTACATCACCCTGATGCTAACACCTCATCAGTCCCCTCCGTCCTTGGAACCCTTCTGGAGGGCACAGCAGGGAGCTGCTCCCAGAACCTCCATGTCAGGAGGATGTCCAGGCCAATCTCCTCATTTCTGCACCACTTTAGACTTGTCATGCTCTCTCTACTCCCTGTTTCACCTTCCTTTGCATGTTGTCTTCCACCATTAAATTGTAGGGAAATAGGCGACTTTTTTATTTTGGGTAATTGTATCTCCAGTGCGTAGCACAGTGCCTGTCTCAACACGTGCTAAATAAATACTTATTGACTGACTCCTTGTGCTTTCTCTTCTGCGGGGATGATGATCCTATGGTAGGAAAGGGGGCTCAGGGAGCTCAGAGACACATAATTTTTAGATTTTCTATAAAGATTAACTTGAATTTTAGTACTCTAAATGTAAGACTTTATCCCAATGACCAAGAAATTGACATGCTATTAGAATAAGTGGGCCACAACAATTTAAAAATATTCTTTCAATAAACAAAAGTAGAAATCTAAAGAAGGTTGAAGCTAAATGGAAGGATGGAACACGGGTTCTTCCTGGAGAGTCAAACAAAGGAATATCAGAGTTGACTTCATTGTACACCAAGAGACAATATTCAAATAGGTCAGATTGAAATTCTTGTAAGTGGATGCAATATTTTTGTCTCATCTTTAAATTTGATTTTTGTGTTGATTTTGACCTTTCTCCTAACTAGCCAATGGTCTGACTACACACAAACCTCAACACAAATTCTGGAATGACTCCTATGTCATTAATTAGTCCTTAAGATTTGGTGTCATTTGTGTGGTGTTCAGTGCTTGCCAAAGAATGGGACTGGACAGGATAGGGTGGGATAGGACAGAACAGGACAGGATCAGACAGGATAGGATGAAATAGGACAGGACAGTACAGGAGAGGACAGGATAGGATAGGATAGGATAGGATAGGATAGGATAGGATAGGATAGGATAGTATAGGATAGGAAAGAACAGACTAGAATAGAACAGAATATAAAATGTCTATAGAATAGAAAATACATAAGAATAAAATATAATGAAAAAGATCAGAATAGAACATTTTCCTGGATAGCCCTTTAAGCTGTTTCATTTTTGTCTTTTGTATATTCAGCCCCTAGCACAGTGTTGAGTATGTAGTAGGAACTTAGTAAATGTTTGTCAAATAATTCATTATTTGCTACATCCAGTACCTTTGGATTTTTCTGGAAAAAAAATGTTCTGCTTGTCCTTCATTTTCTAAGAGGACCATGACATTAGGGAAATGATGACATGACTTGCAGTTGACTTTGATTTGAGTGAAGGAGGGCCGTGCAAGGTCACCAGCCTCACTTTCTCCTCCAGAGACATCTGGGTCCAGGGGCCTGATATTCACCAGGATGACTGGAGATGACCCAGGATGCAATGGGAGACCCAGGCCCTATTAGGCTCAGGCCTTTTCATGTACTCACTTAGAGTGAGGTAGTACTCATTCAGTGAATAGGCCTCTTTAAAAAGTGAGTCAAGGGATGGCCCTTTCAATTAGAAAAAGAAAGGAAAAAGATCAGTCTGGGAGGGGAAGACCCTCAGGGTTGCTGTTCCAAAGAGAAGCCCTTACCATTGATGTTCACTCTAAGCCAGAAGGGTCCAAAATGTAGTCATTCAGCGGAGTTTGGCAGGGACCTATTCATGAGCCTCTGAGTGAACTGGGTCTAAAACAAAGTGTTCTGCCGTATAGACAGGAGGCTTTTATTTCTTTATAGATGAGGAAATTGCGTCAAAGAGAGACCAAACAACTTGACCAAGGCCACAGAGATGGCAAGTAGACATTCAAACCCAGATCATCTGATTTCAGATTTAATTCTATTATACGATGCTGCTACTTCATAGCTCCTCAAATCCCCCAAAAGGACTCATAGCCGGAAGTGACTTTGGAATCCACCTAATGTATCATCTTCATTGCTCCAGATTCCACCCTTCTTCTCATGACATCATCTGCTTGCTTTTTTGCCTTCCTGGTGGCGTTGCACCTGGATCTCAAAACATTTGCATCCTTTTGAACAGGGGTGGTGGTGGTAAACAGACTCATGAATTAGAATATAAGGTCACAGATTTATAGCTAGAAAACACCACAAAGGTAAAGAATTCCAAACCTCTCACTTCACAAATGAGGAAACTGAGACCCAGAGAAGTTCCATGACTTGGTCAGACAGTAAACATTCAAGGTGAGATTTGAATACAGGTCCTCCGATATTAGAGACAATGCTCTTTCAGCTGTACTATCTCATTTTGCAAATGAGGAAACTGAGGCATAGAACCTCAGGACAAGGTTAAATGACTTGACCAAGGTCATCCAGTAAGTAGAAGGACTAGTGTGTGGGTCTGAGATCACTGCTCACTTTAAAAATAAACGAAGACTGTTCTTGAGAAAAGGCAAAAAGGAGTTTATCGCTTTCTCATGAGAAAGAACACGGCCCAGCGTGGCCCAAGATGCTGCCAGCACGTGTGTGTGTGTGTGTGTGTGTGTTGCATACAGCTCAAAGTAAGTTATATAGACCCTAACGCAGAGTGCCCCCCACCCTCGCCACTGGCTCCTCTTCCCATTGACTGGGTTTGGAGCTCACATTCTAAATGCGGGATCTTTTCCCAGCAACAGAGAGCAAAGAACAAAAAGACAGTTGTGAGACCAGGGACTGGTGTTCAGCAAACATGGAGTAAAAGCTAGCTAAACAGGACCTGTCTGCTGATACAATTTCTTATCTCTACTTTCTCATCAGAGCAGTTTCTAAAAATATAGAAGGGGTGCAGTGTGGGGGTGGATGGTAGGAGAGGTCAGGTCTTGTCCCGTACTGAGGAGGCTTCACTATTGCAGCATTCCACTCACTAGGATTTGAACCCAGGTCTTCTGACTCCTTGGTTGACTCGACATGGCTCAAAGAGTCGATGCTCCTTCATCTAGATCACCTCATTTGGAAATGCAGAAACTGAAGCCCAGAAGCTCTGAACAAAGTTAAGCTATCTGATGAAGGTCATGTATCAAGTAAATGGCAGGAATAGGATTTGAACTCATGTCCTTGGGCTCCATGTCTAGAGCTATTTCTACCGCATCAATTGGAAAAAAATTCTCATTATCCCTTTGTCTTGGAAGTGAAATGACTATATTTGGTGGAGGAGCAAGTAATTTAATTGTTTTCACAGTGTCTTGTAGACTCTTGTTACCACACAGATTTGACTGCACAGATTTGTCTGCTACTATGGGACACACATCACATCCCAGGAAATGTAACTATTCCTGGCAGTAAAATCCTTTCATAAAGCTGCCATAAGGCAAATGGCAGTCTTCTTTCTCAACTCAAGCCTCAACGAGGGTGCCCATTGTGTCTGAATGCAGCCTTGTCAGATGGTATTAGATCAGGGTAGATCCTAGCCATCATTGTGATATAGTTCATCTTTGGAACCCAGGGCCTCTTTCTCTTCCTCACATTCTTATCCCCTAAAATCATGACATGTAACAGTTAGATGGAATCATCTTTCCTGTATTCTATACCCTACATTTTACAGGTGAGAAAGCTGGAGCCAAGAGGGGACATGATATACCCAAGGTCATACGGATGTTAAATGGTAGGACTTGGGGCTTGAAACCCACCTCTTCTGACTTTAAGTCCAATGTTCTTTATACTTCCCGTGGTTCTTTGGTTTCTGCTTCCTAATCACTCACTACAACGCTACCCCTCCCGCTTCTGCCCCACTTGCCTTTGCTGCTCAGTCCTTTTATAATCATGTTCAATTCTCCCATGACCCTATTTGGAGTTTTCTTGGTAAAGATAAAGGAGTGGTTTGCCACTTCCTTCTCCAGTTCATTTTACAGATAGGGAAACTGAGACAAACAGGGTTAAGTGATTTGCCCAGGGTCACACAGCTAGTAAGTGTCTGAGGCCAGATTTGAACTCACAAGGATGAGTCTTCCCAGGCCTGGAGGGTTACCTCTATGCCTCTGACCATGCCAATTTTCTGCCTAGAGGTCTTTTTCCTATCTCTGTTCGTTGAAACCCCACCTTCCTGCTGTCTTTCAAGGCCCAGATCAAATGCTACCTCCCCAATGAAGCCTTTTTTAAGACCTCCCTCCTCACCTTCTACTTCCATCATATGTGACCTCAGTCCTTCTTTGAATTCCATGAGCACTTTGTTCATACTTCTCTTAGAGCCCTTATCACACATTGTCTTTTCTATTCACAGAATTTTAGAATTGTAAGGGCATTTCAGCAGCCAACCTGTAAATAAAAGTAATTCCCATTTTTAAATAACTTCACAAAAACTTTTTGTCTTATTTCTATCCCCACTTCCACAGACTATACATTCCTTTAAGCAACAGCTTGTAGTTACGGTTGTAGAAGGCACAGGGGATGGGGACCCAAAACCCTTTCTGGATGGTCTTCAAGGTCAAAATTATTTTCACAATAGTACTAAGACATTACTTGCCTATTAAAATGCTCTTCCCTTTTCTGACTACAATCCATGCGAGGCCGAATTTTCTTCAATTACCTCAAACATCATAATATGTTGCATCAAATTGAGTAAAAAGTAAATATGAAAATCCAACCATCTTCCATTAAGCCAGAAATTAAAGAGATTTGCAAAAATATTAAAACAATGCCTTACTTTTTTCACCAATTTTAAAATTTTGAATCATATAGTTTGTTTTCATAAAAATATTTATCCTAGCATGTAATTGAGTTTATTACTGTTACTTTTAAATTAATTGAGAAATATTTAAAATTTTTATTAGTTTTAATTTCTGATGTGGTAAATATCAATAGATATAGTTGAAGGTGTGTTGGAAAATATTTAACAACTTTGGCTTTCTGAAAAAAAATGTGTGCACTATACGGTTTTAAGTTCAACCTGCATTATTAACGCTTTCTTTATCACTTTCTTAAGTCGACAATCCACTAAACAATAAATCAAGCCCTGATTTGCAGCGTTTGCCAATTTCTGAGGTGTAAATGCTCACACTGAAAATTTAACAATTTGCTCTCATGAGCTTCTTTGAACTGGCCCTAGTATACCCTTAAATATAATCCAAATGAAAAAAGTAGTCCTCAGTTTTTAAGAATGTAAAAGTATCCTCAGTAGTTTTTTAAGCTTATAAAAGGGTCATCAGACCAAAGAGTTTGAGAAGTTTAAGGACTTAAGATGCAATTTCAAGGCAAATCACACCTTATTAATCTTTTATCTGTTATAGCACAAATCCCATGAGTTATCATAGTGGAAGAGGGCTCTATTTAGAATCACTTCCTATGTGACTTTGGACAAGTCATTTAACCCCTCTGAGACTCATTTTGCTCACCTATGAGGAATATAGATAGATAGATAATGGATATCAATATCTAAATCCTTATGAGATATACCTCTAAGGGATCACCAATATTATTCCAGCTCTCCACCTCCTAGGATTGTTGTTAGAATGGCAGAGTGGATTGGGTCTTGGACTTGGAGTCAAGATAGACCTGAGCCCAAATCCCACCTCAAACTCTCACTAGCTATGTCTAGCCTCTGTCTGCTTCATGTTCTTCATCTGTAACATGGGGTTGAGTAGCATCTTCCTTACAAAGTTGGAGAAGGGTCCAATGAGATAAGGTACTTTATAAACCTTAAGGTGCTATGTAAATGCTATTATCATGAGTGTTATTAGTCAGTCACATAACCTTTCTGTGCCTCATAGTCATCATCTGTAGAATGAGGAGGTTGGACCTGATGGACTCTAAGGAACTTTCGAGCTACCCTCTCCTGCCCTGCCCACAGCAGGCACTATATGAAGGAGTCAATTGATGAAGCGGCGGCTAGTAAATGACCTTTAACCCTAGACAACAAGCAAGCAAAAAACACATTTGGAGACCAGAGATTGTAAAGCTTTCCACAAAAGGCAGGTATCCTACATGTATCAGGAGGGCAGAGTTTATAATCTCAAAGAGGATCATAAACATGTCTGAAAGGTTCGGAATCGCCGGATATAAGAAACTCTCAAAGTAGAAGGCAGAAGAATCAAAACATTTATTTAGGCTCCACAGTAACCAACCCATGAACCAGAAGCCCCATTTTGATATGTTGATCATAATCTTCCAGGCCCAATAAGTACGCCTTGAAAGAGTAACCAGGAGGCTACAGAGAAACATGATTGCGTAAAGCAAAATCATGTTTCCCCCTTTATGGTAATAAGATTACCCACTGGACTGAAGTCTTTGTTCAGCTTCCTCACGTAGATCAGCTCTGCTACTGGCAGCTCCTGCCTCAGCTGTGTCTGTGTCTGTAACTGAAGCTGCAACTGTAACTGACGATGTAACGGTCGCTGTAACTGACGATGTAACTGTCGCTGGCTCCAACCGAAAAAGGAAAGAGAGAATCTTCAAGCTGTCCTCTCCCCTCTTATAGGGTTTTTGACATCATCAAGCTCCGCCCAAATGACCAGGGCTGATTGGTTCTTGAGTTGGCTCCTCCCCCTAGCATAGACATTAACACCTCCCCTCAGCCAGCCCCATGACTCCTCACACAGGAAGTTGTCTGCTTCCCGGCATGCTCCCCGGGCCTCCTGCCCCGGAAGAGCAAGCCACAGTGTCCAGAGGCTCAATGAGGTAAGCTGAGTCATTCAAAGAAAACAAAGGCCATTCTGGTTACACTCCACCCCTTGTTATAGGATACATAATCTAATCAGCCATGTATCCTAGAACATACATTGTGATC
The DNA here is from genome assembly GCF_011100635.1 of Trichosurus vulpecula. NCBI lineage: Eukaryota > Metazoa > Chordata > Mammalia > Diprotodontia > Phalangeridae > Trichosurus > Trichosurus vulpecula. The sequence goes on along the minus strand of NC_050573.1, from coordinate 555,061,834 downwards.
CAATTACAAAGGAAACTAAAACATATCATTCATTATAAAGCAAAACATATCATTCAGTGACATTCCCAAACATTGGTTAACGATTCAAATGCGATCCACCCCTAGATCCCAGCAAAATAATCTCTTCAATCAATCATCCCCAAAATAATTATTAATAATTCAAATGTCCACCCCTAAATCCTTGTATCCATTACATAGGATCAATAATATCATAACAATAAAACAACACAGCAAGGATAACACAAAATAAGTAAACAGAACACTATCATCATTTCCACCCCCCCTTGAACGATTGGGGCTCAAAATCTTGGGGTGAGGGGTGAAGGTCTCATTTTCCATAGCTTCTTCATGCTGAAATTGGATGTAGAGATGGCCCTGCCCCCAAAAAGTCCCATTCCAGAGGTCATTTCTTTAACGAGCTGGCAGGAATTCCAAGAATGCTACATGCTTAGGCAGTCACCGGAAAGTGCAGGGTGCTTAAGCCTGAAGGAAACAAAACTAGCAACAAGGTTAGCCAAAACAAAGGACAAAAAGAATAGTCTGTGAATCTATTATTATAACCTATTCACGGTAAAATATATGGACTATAATTCTTCAAATAAAATCATCTCAAGTTTGGTTGAGATTTCAGTTATGCAAAGATCCAACATCAGAGCCAAACTCAGGTGGGAAATGTTTCTTTTCAAAAGTTTTCATCCGTTAATCACACAAGGTCACCTTCAGTCTGAGTGGCTTGTAGGCTTGCAGGAGCAGTTCTTATTTCCCTATTTCTCCTGTTATCAAGGCCTTTATCTCTGTACATTCTATATAATTCATTGGTTGGAATTCCATCTATCATTTCAAAACCTACTCCTGCTCTCAATAAAGCAGTAAACATTTCTTTCCTTGTTACTCTCCTTTGGCGCCAAGTTTGCTGGTTATTCACCCTTCTCTCTTGAGGAGATCTATCCCTTCCCCAGTCACCTAAGTCATATAACTGTAAAATCTTATTTATCACTGTTGTAAGACGGCTCCCTACTTCTCCAAGTAATAAATTCAAAATTAGTTGTTTATAAGCAGGGGGAGCTGTCCTAATTATTAAATTCCTATGAGGCAGTTCCATTGAATCATTGTAATATTTGTCTGCAGTTCCTGTCATAATGGCAGTCTTCATTACCTCCTCCTTTAGTCTCATGATACAATCTCTAAGTGAATACCAGGGTCTGTGCTCAGTGGGCCACATAGAATCAGTAGCATATCTCTTATTGCATCCCACAGAGGCTAATGCCAACAGAGTAGTCCTGCTATCACCATCTCCTTGCTGATGATGTTCCCTAAAAGCTTGTTGAACTAGAGGATCATGGCTGATACCTATGAATCTCATGCAGTCTGTCCCATCTACTGATATTCCACCGGCCCCTTGATCACTGAGTCTTACCATCCAAGATATCAATGGTTCTCCTATTCTTTGGCTGAATCTACTCAAAATATCTGTGACCTCTTGCGGTGAGAAATCTTCCTGAATTTCCCTTGTAACTGAATCTTCACCTCGGGTTTCTGTCTTCCTCCTTTGTATGGGTCGAGCCCTTGTCTGATCATTTAACCATCTCCTATTCTCTGTGTGAGGCACATCCTGAACCCCAGTAGTGTTTTGTGCCTCAGCCCCTAACATTGTCTCATTCTCTCCCCACTCACTTCCTCTGCCACCATGGCTAGGACGAAGCAGGCAATCAGGCTCTTTCTGGGCTGGGTTGAAATGCACTCTGGGCTTTTTTGGTCTCCTGTTGCTCTTAGCCACATTAATAGAAAAGTTCTCATTTGAGTCAGTTTGGTCTTCTGCTATCTGAGATTTCCCTTCTTCCTGTGGGGTAGGAGTGCCCCCATGTCTTTCACTTAATCTCAATCTTTCGTATACTAGCCGGTAGGCTGATAACACTATCCAGCTTTGCCTAGATAGTGATGCCCCTGACTGAATCCCAACTTCTCGTAAACACTTTTCCAAATCCCTAGGATCTCCTCTCCGTAGCCTTGGTTCCCAGTTTTCACAGGGTCCAGCTTTTTTAGCCAATTCTTTTGCTAGGGAGGAATAAAATGGATCCTCCCATCCTGGGATATTCATCTCTTCCTCTGAAATTGTTCTGCTTCTAAATAGAGATCTTATACCTAGCGATCCTGTTCGTGACGCCAAATGTATCAGGAGGGCAGAGTTTATAATCTCAAAGAGGATCATAAACATGTCTGAAAGGTTCGGAATCGCCGGATATAAGAAACTCTCAAAGTAGAAGGCAGAAGAATCAAAACATTTATTTAGGCTCCACAGTAACCAACCCATGAACCAGAAGCCCCATTTTGATATGTTGATCATAATCTTCCAGGCCCAATAAGTACGCCTTGAAAGAGTAACCAGGAGGCTACAGAGAAACATGATTGCGTAAAGCAAAATCATGTTTCCCCCTTTATGGTAATAAGATTACCCACTGGACTGAAGTCTTTGTTCAGCTTCCTCCCGTAGATCAGCTCTGCTACTGGCAGCTCCTGCCTCAGCTGTGTCTGTGTCTGTAACTGAAGCTGCAACTGTAACTGACGATGTAACGGTCGCTGTAACTGACGATGTAACTGTCGCTGGCTCCAACCGAAAAAGGAAAGAGAGAATCTTCAAGCTGTCCTCTCCCCTCTTATAGGGTTTTTGACATCATCAAGCTCCGCCCAAATGACCAGGGCTGATTGGTTCTTGAGTTGGCTCCTCCCCCTAGCATAGACATTAACACCTCCCCTCAGCCAGCCCCATGACTCCTCACACAGGAAGTTGTCTGCTTCCCGGCATGCTCCCCGGGCCTCCTGCCCCGGAAGAGCAAGCCACAGTGTCCAGAGGCTCAATGAGGTAAGCTGAGTCATTCAAAGAAAACAAAGGCCATTCTGGTTACACTACATCAGCCAGTAATCTGTGGTAGAATCCCATCTGTGGCAGGGGGTGGGCCAGCTCTGCGTCTCCATCCTGAGATTGTCTTGGCAATGCTGGGCTGAGCCTGATCTAGGTTGGATTGGATATGGCAGGGAGACAGACATTTACCACCTAGAGAGATTTATGGGCGATACCACCGTAGGGATTATGATTTCTAGCACTATAATTTCAGAGCAAGAATTGACCACATATTTCTTCTCCTCTTTTTTAAATGGATTGCATAAAACTGCATTTAATTAACTACATGTAGTTAAACTGATATTGGTTCATTAGGTGAAGTGGGAACTGTTAACTTTAGGTGACTTCAAAAGGAGAAAAGCCAAATATGATCAGTGTTGACTATAAAGCACCATTTTTCGATCAGCTTAGCAGAGAAAATATCATCCTGGTTTGTTTAGATCATTAACCTCTGGAAATAAAATCACAAAGACAATTGCAGTCTTTGTAAAATGGCCAACCAGCCCAAACCTCAGATGTTTTACTATCAGATGGAAGATAGGAAACGCCAGATACCACATGTATTTCCTTAACTGTGTCTACAAACACAAGACCTGCCTCTTGTCTCCTTCCCAGTTCAAGTGGAACCTTCTCCTGCCCTACCTGCTGCTGGATACACTCTACATTTAGATTCATCCCTGCTCCTCCTTCCAAGATGCTGCCCTTGTTCTCTGTGGCTGGGAACTCCTGTGAGGTAGAGACTCACCTGCAGGAGGTAGGGGGAGGGGCTGGGGGAGAGAAAGTCCTGATTAGCATTTCTTAGTTGTTTTAACTGGGTAGTGATTTGATAAGTAAACAGCATGATAAAAAACTTAAGTAAACCAGAAATCAGCAGTTTTGACAGGAAATGAGGAGTCATCTGGTAAAGGGAAAGTGGGGCAGCCTTGTTTGCTACTATAAAAGTGAGCTCCTAGAAAGATCTCCCAGGGAGGAGGCCACCTTTCTTCTTCCAGTATATTCTTCTTTCACTGAAAACATTAACTTTGGCACTCTGAGGGGACCACAATTAAATATTCTCTTTTTAGGAGAACATTTTTTCAATTAATAAGCATTTATTTTCTCTGCCTTGCCCCCTCCCCTCTCTGAAAATTAAAAAGAAAACCCTTATTTCCCATACACCTAGTGAAGGAAAGAGAATTCCCACATTGACCATGTACAAAAACCTCTGTCTTGTTTTGCCTTTCGAATCCATGCTTTGTCTGGCACAAGATGGGTAGCAACAACTTTTGTCCCATGGAATTATGGTTAGTCATTCCATTAATCACAGTTTATAAGTTGTTCTTGGTTGCTTTTTTTGGAAAGCTATTATTATTATCTAAATTAGCCTCCTGGTTCTGCTTGTTTCACTCTGCATCGGTTCATACAGGTCTTACCAGTTTTCTCTGAAATCGTGTATTTTATTGTCTCTTATGGCATATTCCATTCCACTATATTCATCTATCATAATTTGTCAATTGTTCCTCAATAGCTGGGCATTCTCTTGGTTTCCAATTCTTTGGTGCTACAAAAAGAGATTCTATACATATTTTTATATATCTGAGTCCTTTTTTCTTCTTTCTTTTATCAATTTGGGATAAAGGCCTAGTAATAGAATCCACAGCTAAATATTCCAAACAATTTTCCCAGTGGGAAGAGGGTAGTATTTGTCCCCAGAGGATCTGGCTTCTGCTAGGTACTACCTTTACAACCTTGGGCTTAATCTAACTGAATTTCTCTTTTATAGTAGCAAACAAGGCTGACACACTTTCCCTTCACCAGTTGACCCCCATTTCCTGGTAAGGCTGCTATTTTCTGGTTTACTTACTTTTTTATTTACCTTTACCCTTTACTTACCAGTCTACAAGAAATGTAACCTCTCTGTACTTCATTTTCCTAATCTGCAAAATGGGCATGGGGTTAAGTTGATAATTTCTGAGGTCTCTTCCAAAAAAACTGAAAGTAGGAAGACAAAGAGCAGAAACATAGATATGTGAACGTACTTCTTTATTGTGCCTTGGGTTCCACAAAAAGAAATAGACTTTAGGGAGGGGCTATATGTGAATGGATTAGTCTGGAAAAGAGCATAGTACTAGAAGCAACTTGTCAGGCTCAGCCCAGCCTCCTCCATCCTGATCCTATGTACAGACAAGGAGTGACCTAATATGCTCAGTAGTTAGCCTCAGCTGACCTCCTGCTCAAAGCATTGTGGTTACAATATGTTCCTTTCTCTCTTTTTTCCTTTTTGCTCTTTGGGAGACTAGCTCCAAAATTTACCTTCTAGGCATACCCCAGGGGTGTGTGCATGTAATGCTTAAGCAAATGTCTAATAAAAAGCCCCACAAAGGAATTCGTCTGCACAGATCAGGCCATTTATGCTGTTGATTTCTGTCTTTGTTTTTGGAGGCTTGGAGAAGAAACAAGAATGATGTTTGACACTGCTACCTTAATAGACCTGTGAGATATTGTTCCAGCATCCGGAAGCTACCATCCTGCCAGGGAATTTTCAGATGTCTAGACCTTTTCTGGCCAATTAAGAGAGGTCTGGTCTAGGGAAAATTGTATCAGTTATCAACTATCATGCAAAAAGTAATCTAGGGGGCAGAGCCAAGATGGCCGCATGAAGGCAGTGTCTTACCGGAGCTCTCTCACAAGGTCTGTCAGATTCCCATAAAAAAGTGAATTTGAGCAGATTTGAGAGAATCAGAAACCGCGAGCAGTCGGCGTGGGGCAAATTTCTGAGCCGGGAGAGTCTGAAAGGCTGGAGGAACAAACCTGCAGGCTCGGAGAGTGTTCGGTGCAGAGCGGCTCCAGACCAAGGTGGAAGTGGCCAGCCGGGAAATCCACGTGGGAGACGGGCTGGGAGAAAGCTGGGCACCCGAAACCAGCAGAGATCCCCAGGACTCCCAACACAGGACGGCAGTGTGTGGGAGCGACGAGAGGCAGCCCAACGCCACCAGCCGTGAAAACACCCACTCCTGACGCTTGCAAAACCCAGGAACTCGGCTTCTTGAACTTCCGGAACACTCAATGGCCAGGTAAAAGGCTCTAATCCGTCCCCCCCTCACCCAGAGAATTCCTCGGGAAAAAAAAAAAGAGAACTGAAACAGAGGAGAGAGTAGTGGGGCCTCACAGGACAAATACTAGAAGCAGGGGTCAACGCCAGGAGCCCAGATGTAACCTTGCTCCCCCAGGGGAAGTGCCAGACATCAGCTCAAACAACAAACAGCTGAGACCATTGCTGAAAAGCAAGTGCTGGAGAGCACCCACAGGGAGTGAGACGCCAGGGAGCCAGACCCCTCCCCCACACCTCAGGAAACTGAAGGTTTTAATTCTAGACTCACAACCCCCAGAATAAGAAAGCTGGGACAAAGAGCCCAAAGATAGAAATTCGTTGTAATGCCAGGAAAAGGGAAAACAACAAATATGAAGAAGAATACAAAAAAACCGAGGACAATAGATTCTTTTTATGGAGACAGGCAGGATCAAAATATCGATATGGAGGAGATCGGCATTGACACGGTAGATACATCAGATACCTCAAAAGCTAATATGAACTGGTCTCCAGCCCAAAAAGCACTGCTGGAAGAGCTAAAGGAGGATTTTAAAAACCAAATTAGGGAGGTAAAAGAAAACATGGAAAAAATGGAAAAGTCCCTAAAGAATAAGATTGGCAAAATGGCTACAGAGATACAGAATCTAAAGAGAGAAAATGACACCCTGAGAGGTGAAATCAACCAATTGAAAATGGAGGCTCAAAAGCAAAATGTAAACACTAACTCATTTAAAATTAGACTTGAGCAAGTGGAAGCTAATGAATCTATGAGGCATCAAGAAGTAATAAAACAAAACATAAAGAATGAAAAAATAGAAAAAAATGTGAAATATCTGATTGGCAAAACAACTGACCTGGAAAATAGATCCAGGAGAGACAATTTGAGAGTTATTGGTCTACCGGAAATCCACGATGAAAAAAGGAGCCTTGACAGTATCTTTGAAGAAATTATCAAAGACAACTGCCCAGAGGTCCTAGAACCAGAGGGCAAAATAGTCATTGAAAGAATTCACCGATCACCCCCTGAAAGAGATCCCAAACTGAAAACACCAAGAAATATTATAGCCAAATTTCAGAGCTATTAACTCAAGGAGAAAATACTGCAAGCAGCCAGAAAGAAGCAATTCAAATATCATGGAACTACAGTCAGGATCACGCAGGATCTCTCAGCTTCCACATTAAAAGACAGGAGAAATTGGAATATGATATTCCAAAGGGCAAAGGAGCTGGGACTACAACCAAGGATCAACTACCCAGCAAAACTAAGCATAATTTTCCAGGCAAGGCGATGGACATTCAATGAAATAAGGGAATTCCAGACCTTCCTGATGAAAAGGCCAGAACTCAATGGAAAATTTGATGACCAAATACAAAACTCAAGAGAGACATAAAAAGGTAACCAGGGGGAAAAACCCCACAAACCTCATTAACCAATAAGCTTAGGTTGTTTACATCTTTAAGTGGGATTATATCATCTTATGCATGTTTTTTATGTATGTGTGTATATATATATATATATATATATATATATATATATATATATATATATATATATACATATATACACACACATATATAAGTCATTCTTGTGAATGGTACAACTATAATGACAAATGAAAGGGATATACATAGGTTGTGAATGCCTGTATAAATTAACCGATGTAAAGATATAAAATATAAATAAGAGATATAAAGGGAGGGCTATGAGGGAAGTGGTAAGGAGGTAGTAGAAAAGGGTAAATTACACCAAAGGAAGTGGCAAAAAAACATATTATAGTAGAGGGAAAGAAGGGAGGGAGAAGAGCAGTATTTGAGCTTTACTGTCATCTGATCTAGTTCAAGAAGGGAATAACATACTCTGATAAGTTTAGAAATCTAACTTGTCCTATGGGAAGTGGGAGGGAAAGGGGGGAAAAAGGGAGGGGGGAGGGCAGAAGGAAGAGGAGAAGTAGCAAGTGGGTAACGGTAAGATAAGGGAGGGGAATAAAGAGGGAGGGTTAACTGAGGAAAGCGGCGGTCAAAAGCAAAACTTTGTTGAGGAGGAGAAGGGGAAAGGGAGAAATAAAAGCATAAACAGGGGGAATTAGGATGGAGAAAAAGACACAGATAGAAATCATAACCCTGAACGTGCAGGGGATGAACATTCTCACAAAACAGAAGCAGATAGCAGAATGGATTAAAAACCATAATCCTACAATATGCTGTTTACAAGAAACGCATCTGAAACAGGGGGATACACATAGGGTTAAGGTAAAAGGCTGGAGTAAAATATATTGTGCCTCAGCTAAAGCAAAAAAAGCAGGTGTAGCAATCCTAATCTCAGACAAATCAAAAGTAAAGATAGATCTAATTAAAAGAGATAAGGAAGGACATTATATCCTGCTAAAAGGCACCATAAACAATGAAGCAATATCATTGCTTAACATATATGCACCAAGTGGTAAGGCATACAATTTCTTAGAGGAGAGGTTAAGGGAGTTACAGGAAGAAATAGACAGCAAAACTATAATATTGGGAGACCTCAACCTCCCCCTTTCTGAACTTGATAAATCTAACCTCAAAATAAATAAGAAAAAAGTTAAGGAGGTAAACAGAATTTTAGAAAAGGCACATATGATAGACCTCTGGAGAAAACTGAATGGGGATAAAAAGGAATATACTTTCTTCTCAAAAGTACATGGCACATACTCAAAAATTGACCATGTACTAGGGCATAAAAACCTCACAATCCAGTGCAGAAAAGCAGAAGTAGTCAATGCATCCTTTTCAGATCATGATGCAATAATTATCATTTTTAATAAAGTACCATGGAAAAATAAGCTAAAAACTAATTGGAAACTAAATAATTTAATTCTAAAGAGTCAGTGGGCCAAAGAACAAATCAGAGAAACAATTAATAATTTCATTCAAGAGAATGACAATAATGAAACAACATACCAAAACTTATGGAATGCAGCAAAAGCAGTTCTTAGGGGGAGTTTTATATCTCTAAATGCCTACATGAATAAAATAGGGAAAGAGGAGATCAATGATCTGGGCATACAGCTGAAAAAGCTAGAAAAAGAGCAAATTGAAAACCCCCAATTAAATACCAAATTACAAATACTGAAAATCAAAGGAGAGATTAATAAAATTGAAACCAAGAAAACTATTGAATTAATAAATAAAACAAAGAGCTGGTTTTATGAAAAAACCAATAAAATTGACAAACCTTTGGCCAATTTGATTAAAAAAAAGAAAGAAGAAAATCAAATTACCAATATAAAAAAGGAAAAGGGTGAGGTCACCTCTAATGAAGAGGAAATCAAAACAATAATTAGGAATTATTTTGCCCAACTGTATGCCCATAAATTTGACAACCTTAGAGATATGGATGAATATCTACAAAAACATAAACTGCCCAGACTAACAGAGAAGGAAGTGAAATTTCTTAATGACCCCATATCAGAAAAAGAAATTGAGCAGGCCATCAACAAACTCCCTAGGAAAAAATCTCAAGGGCCAGATGGTTTTACATGTGAATTCTATCAAACATTTAAAGAACAACTAATTCCAATACTTTGTAGACTATTTGGGAAAATAGGTGAAGAAGGAGTCCTACCAAATTCTTTTTATGACACAAATATGGTACTGATACCCAAACCAGGTAGAGTTAAAACAGAGAAAGAAAATTATAGACCAATTTCTCTAATGAATATTGATGCAAAAATTTTAAATAAAATATTAGCAAAAAGATTGCAGCAACTCATCATGAGAATAATACACTATGACCAGGTAGGATTTATTCCAGGAATGCAAGGCTGGTTCAATATTAGGAAAACTATTAGCATAATTGACCATATCAACAACAAAACTAGCAGAAACCATATGATCATCTCAATAGACGCAGAAAAAGCCTTTGACAAAGTACAACACCCATTCCTACTAAAAACACTAGAAAGCATAGGAATAAGTGGAACCTTCCTCAAAATTATAAATAGCATCTACCTAAAACCATCAACAAGCATTATTTGTAATGGGGATAAACTAGATGCATTCCCAATAAGATCAGGGGTGAAACAAGGATGTCCATTATCACCCCTATTATTCAATTTGGTACTGGAAGCATTAGCTGTAGCAATAAGAGAAGAAAAAGAAATTGAAGGAATTAGAATAGGAAAAGAAGAAACTAAATTATCACTTTTTGCAGATGATATGATGATTTATCTAGAGAATCCTAGAGAATCAAGTAAAAAACTACTTGAAATAATATACAACTTTAGCAAAGTTGCAGGATATAAAATAAACCCACATAAATCCTCAGCATTCCTATACATTACTGACAAAGCCCAACAGAAGAGATAGAAAGAGAAATTCCATTCAAAGTTACTGAAGGCACTATAAAATATCTGGGAGTCTATTTGCCAAGACAAACCCAGGGCCTATATGAACATAACTATGAAACACTTTTCTCGCGAATAAAATCAGATCTAAATAAATGGAGAAATATCAGTTGCTCATGGTTAGGCCGAGCTAATAAAATAAAAATGACAATTCTACCTAAATTAATCTATCTATTCAGTGCCATACCAATCGAACTACCAAAAAATTTTTTTACTGAGCTGGACAAAATAATAACAAAATTCATTTGGAAAAACAAGAGGTCTAGAGTATCTAGGATATCAATGAAAAGACATGCTAGAGATGGTGGCTTAGCCACACCAGATATTAAACTGTACTACACAGCAGCAGTCATCAAAACTGCCTGGTACTGGTTAAGAAACAGGGGTGTGGATTATTGGAATAGGATAGGTACACAAAGAGGTGAAATCAACAAGTTTAGCAATCTACTCTTTGATAAACCCAAAGAGGCCAGTTTCTGGGCTAATAATTCACTATTTCACAAAAACTGTTGGGAAAATTGGAAAATGGTAGGGCAAAAACTGGGCATAGACCAATATCTTACACCATATACCAAAATAAAGTCAAAATGGGTTCATGATTTAGGAGTAAAAGTTGATACTCTAAGTAATTTGGGAAAGCAAGGAATAGTTTACTTATCAGATTTGTGGAAAAGTAAAGAATTCATGACCCAACAAGAGATAGAGAGCATTACAAAATGCAAAATGGATAATTTTGATTATGTCAAATTGAAATGTTTTTGTACAAAAAAAGCCAATGCAACAAGAATTAGGAGGAAAGCAGAAAATTGGGAGAAAATCTTTGCAACTAGTATCTCTGATAAAGGCCTCATCTCTAAAATATACAGGCAGCTGAGCCAAATATATAGGAATACAAGCCATTCCCCAATTGAGAAATGGTCAAAGGATATGAACAGGCAGTTTTCAGAGGAAGAAATTAAAGCTATCTACAGGCATATGGAAAAATGCTCTGGATCGCTGCTGATTAGAGAAATGCAAATCAAAACAACTCTTAGATACCACATCTCTCCTGTCAGATTGGCTAAAATAACAAATCAGGAGAATGATAAATGCTGGAAAGGATGTGGGGAAATTGGAACATTGTTTCATTGCTGGTGGAGTTGTGAGCTGATCCAGCCATTTTGGAGGGCGGTTTGGAACTATGCCCAAAGGGCTATAGAAATGTTCATACCCTTTGACCCAGCAATACCACTTCTAGGGTTGCATCCCAAAGAAATCACGCAAGCGGGAAAAGGACCCATATGTACAAGAATATTTATAGCGGCTCTCTTTGTGGTAGCCAAGAATTGGAAATCAAAGGGATGCCCATCAATTGGGGAATGGCTGAACAAACTGTGGTACATGAAGGTAATGGAATACTATTGTGCCATAAGAAATGGGGATGATGCAGACTTCATAACAACCTGGAAAAACCTACACGACATAATGCTGAGTGAGCGGAGCAGAGCCAGGAGAACGTTGTGCACAGCCACGGATATATGGATTCCATGAGGACCAACCCTGACAAGCTGCGCTTTTCTCAGCAACCTAAGGGGCAAGGACAACTCCAGGGGACTCACGATGGAGAATGCTATCTTCATCGAGTCAATGAACTGTGAAGTTTGAATACAGACTGAGGCACACTACATGCTCGCCTTTTCTGCTTCTCTTTTGTTTTTGTTTTTGGGTTTTTTTTTTTTTTGGTTCTGTTTCTTCTTTCTCATGATTCATTCCATTGGTCAAAATTCTTCTCCACGACTTGACTAGTGCATAAATTAATTCAATGCGAAGTTATACATGACAGTTATATGAGACTTCATGCCGTCTTGGGGAGGGAGGGGGGAGGGAGGGGAGAAAAACTGGAACTCAAAACTATGTAGAACCGTGCGTGGTAAACTAAAAATAAATAAAGAAATTTATAAAAAAAAAGTAATCTAGATTAATCCTAATTAGAGAAATGCAAATTAAAGCAAATTGGAGGTTCTACCTCATACCCATCAGACTGGTCAAGATGACAAATGTTGTGTGGGCTTGTGGGAAAACAGATTCACTGGTACACTGTTGGTGGAGTTGGGAGTTGGCCCAACCATTCTAGAAAGCAATTTGGAACCATGCCCAGAAAGTATGCCTTTACTTAACTCTACCTCTTCTAAGCCCATACCCCAAAGAAAGCAAAAAGAACAAAAGGACTTATATGTACAAAAATACTTATAGTAGTTCTTTTCATTATAACCAAAAATTGGCAACTGTAGTTTAATATAGTTAAACAAATTGTGGTATATAATGGAGTATTGGGCTATAAGAAATGATCAAATGGACAATTTCAGAGGAAGCTGAGAAGATGTCTGTTAACTGATGCAGAGAAAGTGAGCAGAACCAGAAGAACAATCTATATACAATTATGCCAACATGATAGAGAAAAACAATTTTGAAAGATTTCAGAGCTTAGATCGATGCAATGATAAACCATGAGTCTATAAACATGATTATGAAACATGCCACTCAATTCCTTTTAGAGGGGTGATGAACTTAAAATGCAGACACATATTTCAGGCATGGCTAATATGGGGATTTGTTTGGCCAAAATATGAAGCTATGTGTTAAGTAATTTTTATTAATTTTTATTTATTCAGTGTGAGGGTGGGAGGGGACCAGAGGTAGTAGGGGGGATAGATTAATTTTTAAAATGTTTCTGTCTTAAAACAATATAAAAACAAAATATTTTTAAAAATAGCATCAGATACGATCCAAGTTCCCTGAATGGAATGATATCTTTCCTGCTTCAGTTTCAGACAGCTTATCTCATGCATTCATATAAGTATTCCTACATTCAATAAGCATTCATCAAGTTCTATTACATTCAGGAGAGGAAATATGGAGTAGCGGACAAAGGGCTATCTGTGAAATCAGAAAAACTTGGGTTCAAATCCTGCCTATGACATATAATATTATATACTGAAACCAGGGGGAAGTTACTTAACTTCTCTGCCTCATGCAACTCTGCAAGATTATAAATTATAGATAATCTGAATTGGTGAAAGGAGTTCCTATTCCAGAGAGATGAACCCACACTGCTAGCTCATAGATTTGGACACCCCCCCAAAAAAAGTCAACAAGCATTTACTATATATTAGATACTGTGCTAGGGATACAAAGAAACACATGGTCCCTGCTCTCAGACATGTATTAACTGTGTGACCCTGGGCAAGTCACTTAACCCCTGCCTGCTTCAGTTTCCTCCTCTGTAAAATGAGGATGATAGCACTTCACGGGGTTGTATAGATCTAATGAGATAACATAAATAAGGCACTTTGCAAACCTTAAAATTTATTGCTTCTCAAGAGCTGCATAGTGGTATGGTACATAGAAAGTCAACCTGGGAGAAAGGATGACCTCTGTTTCAAGGCTGGACTCTGATATATACGAGCTGGTTGTCAGTGACTCCAGAGGAGTCACTTAATTTCCCAGCACCCCAGACCATGTCACAGTGAAGTTTCTGATCTGCATTGATAGAGAACATTTCCTCACCTAGGAACTTGAACTAATGCAATTGTAAGTCAGAACCAAAAAATATCTAGAGAGATGAAGGGGTAGATGGATGGATAAATACATATTTATATGTATATATATATATATATATATATATGAGTGTATATCATATATGTATATATTATATTTGTCTGTACACACATCCACACCCACACATGCATGTCACAAGAAGTGAGCAAAGTCAGGTCCTTAGCTGTTAAATCTGCTCATGTTGCTTCCTCCCAAAAGGATATAAGCTCTTTGAAGGCAGGTGCTGTCTCATTTTGTCTTTATACTTCCAGTTTCTAGATTAGTGCTTGGAACATAGGAAGTGATTAACAAATACTTGTTGAATGAATGAATGAATGAATGAATTCCAGAAAAGGGAGAAAGTAATTTCCCTTTGAAAATTGGAAAAAATAGCACAGTGAAATAATACATTTTCTCTGATGTTCTCCCATGCCTGGAATGTTCCTCATTCTCGTCTCTACTTCCTGGCTTCCTTCAAGTCCCAACTGAAATCCCACTTTCCATAGGAAGTTTTCCTTAACCCCTCTTAATTCTAGTGCTTTCTCTCTTTTAATTATTTCTTATTTAACCTATATATAGCTTGCTTTACATATAGATATAGCAAGATATGTTTGCATGTTGTCTCCCCCATTAGACTGTAAGTTCCTTGAGGGCAGGAACTTTCTTGTGCCACTTTTTGTATCCCCAGTGCTTAGCACAGTGCCTGACTCATAGAAGGCACTTAATAAATGTTTATTGATTAATTGATCCAGATGAGAATAAAGGCAGCATTTGCACAGCTCCTAGTAGTCCTAACCTTTTTCAGCCTTCAGAACCAGCACCTGCAAGGAAGTTCATTCATTGTCTGCTATTCCATAGCCTATAGTCTCTCCTCTGGTCATGTGTGCCTCAAATAATAAAAAGCCAGTCAGAGGGTGAAGCAGCATCTTCCCCTCTGACGTCTGGGGGGGGGGGGGGGAGAGAGAGAGAACGCATTTAGTGTTCAACTGAAGTGAGCCTGTGACATCTGCCTCTTAATTAAAACCATTGGTTGCAGCGGGTTATACCACCAAAGTTTATTATCCCAAAGGCAGCCTGAAGGAGGAAGATCAACAGACTCATTAGAAAGCACCAAAAGAAGGTGTTAATTAGGGAATGTGAGATCTAACCATCCACTAAGACCAATATTAGGGAAGGGGTAGGCATTGAGGAAAGGTGAATTATATGTAAATGAGCTGCCAGGGATCCATCCTCATTATCACCCAGGCAGCCCTGGTGTTAATGACAGGAGCAAGGTGGATACCGGTTAATGTGATTTCCAAAGTGGGCCTGGCAGTGGGAAGCTCTGAAAAGCCAGGAAGTCTAATTATCATCTCAGATTCTGGACATCTCCTTTTCTATTGTTCTCTATCCCAGTTTAGACACTTATTCAGGGTGTAACCTTGGACAAGTAATGTAATAGGATTATAGATCTAGGGCTGTTGTCCAAGCCTTCCTTTACAGATGAGGAAACTGAAGCCCGGAGAGATGGAGTGAATTGTGCATGGTTACATGGGTAGCAAGCACAAGAGATAGATTTGAACCCAGATTCCCTGCTTCCAGACACATACGCATTCCACTGAGCCACACATCTGTAAAATAAGAATATTAGACTGGGTAATCTCTAATGTTCTTTTCCATCACTAACATTCTGTGCTTGAAACACTGTCCTCTGTCAGTAGTGGGATAGTGGTTTGGGTACAAAGCGGAGAAAGAATTCCTCATAAAAGAGCCTTGTGAACTAGGGACCAAGGATTTCATGGGAGCTCTAGCTTCCTTTGAGGAGAGAACTTTCAAGGGGGCTCTTGTTAATGAGAGTCTAGCAGGGGCAATAGAGCTGGGTAAACGAAGAGATGTAGGCTAGAAGCCAGTAGAGTGATGTGGGTTTGGTACTGGTTGAATGGACAGAGCCAAGGAATTGTCCCAACTGTTAGTCACTCTAGGTCTCTCATGAGGGTCCCTATGTTTCTGTCCTTGGCTCTTTGCCTTTGAATATTTTTTTGTCAGTGACTTTCAGAAAGGTATAGATGAAGTGTTTATTAAAGGCTGTTGCTACTGTTGTTTGGTCATGTCCAACTCTTTGTGACCCCATTTAGGGTTTTCTTGGCAGATACTGGAGTGGTTTGCCACTTTTTTCTTCAGTGGATTAAAGCAAACAGAGGTTAAATGACTTGTCCAAGGTCACATGGCTAGTAAGGTTCTGAGGCTGCATTTGACCTCAGGTCTTCCTGACTCCAGACCTGGCTCTCTATCCACTATGCTATCTAACTGTGCACATTTATTAAACATCTAATTTATATAAAAGTAGGAAGAATAGCTCAGCTAACAGGTCGCACATCAGAGCCGGTAGGCAGAAAGATCTCAACAGGGCAGAACACTGGTCTAACTCTACAAAGATGGAATTTAATAGGAGTAAATGTAAATTCTCATGCCTGGATTAAAAAAATCAACTTTTCAAATACAAGTCAGGGCAGAAATAGCTAGACATCAATTTCTGTGCAAAAGTTTTGATGATTTTAGCAGGTAACAAGTTCAATACATGGCAGCCCAATAAAGCTAGTAATATAAATTGAGGGGACATTCAGAAAACACAGTGTCTGTGAATAGGGAGGTGATGGGAGACTTCTGCCTGGGCTAGATTCCATCTAGGGCAAAGGCTCTTAATGTGAGATCTATGAACTTATCTTTACAAATATTTTGATAACTTTTTTAATGCAATTGATTTCCTTTGATTTCCTATGCATTTCATTTCATGCACATATTTGGGGGTGGGAGGGCAGGACCTCACCAGATTGCCCAAGTATTGTGTTCAGTCCTGGCTCCCATATTTTAGGAAGGATGAAACCCTGGAGGGTGTCCAGATGAGGGGAACCAGTATGGTGAATGGCCTCAAGTTTGTATTATATGAGCATCTGTTGAGCCATGGAGAATGGTTAGACTTGGGGTAGGGGACAGGATGCTGTCTTCATGTATTAAGTACCTTTCTTGTAGATGAGGGATGAGACTGCTTATCCCCAGAGGACAGAAGTAGGAGAATTTATAGAAATTGAAGGAAGGAAAAATCTTCTAACAGTTGGAACTATTCAAAAATCGAATGGGCTGCCTTGGGAGGTACAAGGTGTCTTTGAGCAAAGGTTGGAGGTCTCCCTGCTTACCAAATTATGTCCTCCTCCTACTAACCCCTGAAAATACCAGCCCAGGCTTCATTCCTTTAGCTTAAGGCTCTTCAGATAAAAATGCCAGCTAGGACCCTGAGAAGGAGGTAACATCTTAAGCAGTATCAACCATTTGCATCTGAATGTGAATCAGTTTTTTTAGATTCTTTCCTAAGAGAACTCTTTGTTAAAGGAATGTGTAAGATATCACAATGACACTGAGAATAGAAAACGTGCACCAGGGAAAAAGATGTCCAACTTTGCAATTTAGCTCTTCCTGAGTATAACCTCTATGGAAGGATGTTGGTTTAATAAATACTCCCGGAATCAGAAAACAATAATAACATAGTAATGATAGATGATATTTATGGAGTACTTTGGCAAAAGTGCTTTATAAATTTAGCTTGTTCCAGCCCCACAACAACCAGTGTGGGGTCAGTGGGTAGGTCACTGGATGAGAAGTCAAGAGCATCTGGATTCAAATCCTGCCTCAGTAACTTACTAGTTGTATGACCCTGTGCAAGTCACTTAACCTCTTTGTGCCTCAGATTCCCTATATGCAAAATGGGCATATTGTAGCCCAGTACAGTGGAAGGCATGTTGGAGGATCTGGATTTGAATCCTGGTTCTGCTATTCACCACCTGCAGGACCTTGGGCAAGTCCCTCCCCCTCTATGGACCTCATCTGCAAAGTTAGGGGGTTGGTCTAACTGATTTCTAAAGTTCTTATGATCAGTAGTATTTATACCATGGGGTTGCTCTAAGGAACAAATGAGACATAAAGTCTTTGAAATGTTTTACAAATCTTGAAAACCTGTATTAATGTCAGTCAGCATTATTATCCTGACATTACAGTTCCAGATCATTAGAGCTTGAAGGGACCATGGAGATCAACACAGTCCTGGCACAATGATATTGATTTCAAATTCTCTGGACCCAGGAACCTCGATGGTTAGCCTGAGTTTGAGGCTAGCCTGCCTCCACTTGGCTTAGCAGACCCTTCTGGGAAATCACTTTTACCCAAGAAGAGATCTTTCCTTAAAAAATGTTCTGCTTCAGATGCTGCTAACTGATGGTGTTTACGTGGGGACTCTCTGTGTGCCTGCCAGATGAAGCACCTCAGTCAGACTGCTGCTATTTCAATCACTCTAGGCCTCCCAGGGATATGCTGGATCTGTGTGAAACTTTTGGCAGGTGGGTAATCCTCTGACCTGCTTTAATTTATTCTAAAAGGCTGGTGCCCCGTGGAAGGAAAACTCACATTGGATCTCAGGAAAACCAGGGAGTTTATCTCTGCTGCTCACTACGCCTTTCCTTTTTTAATGCCCTTACCCACTTTTGATCAATCAATTCACAAGCATTTACTAAGCACCTACTATGGGCCAGTATCTTTGTCAAGAAAATCCCACCAATATTATGGTTCACAGAGGTCGCAGAGTCATACACGACTGACCAACTGAACAACATGAGCTAAATTTGTACCAGACACTGAGAACACAGTAAAATCATCCCTATTCTGAAGCAGTTTACATTCTATCTGGGTGGAATTAACTATTATAAATACCCAAATTAACTGCAAAGGACCTAGGAAGGAAGACTACCTGCATCCAGAGAAGGAACCGATAAATAGAAGTGTGTATAGAATGATTTTACATATATATGTATTTGGTCATGTGGTAGCCATCTGTACAGTAGGGGAGAGGAAGAAAAAAAGAAAAAAATACTCGCTAACTTTACTACTATACATGTAAAAGGAATAGCGAGTTGTACATAATAAATGTGCCGTTTCACAGGCCATCATATTTTTTTATTCTACTATGTTATGGAAAGACTTGTATTTCATACATTAAAAATAAAAAATAAAATTTTTAAAATTAATCCCATTTATAAGAAAAGAAAAAAGAAAACCCATGGTGAGGGCAAAGTTAATAAGCACTTAAATAATACCTACTATGTGCCAGGCACTGTTCATTTTTACAAGTGCTAGCTTATTCGATCCTCACAACAGCTCTGTCAGAAAGGTGCTATTATCCCATTTAACAAATGGGAAAAACAAGGCAGGCAATGATTAAGTGACTTCCCCAAGGGCACAAATGGTAAGTGTCTGAAGTCCGATTTAAACTCGGGTTTTCTTGATTCTAAGCCCAGCACTTTCTCTGCTACTCTACCAGCAACCTTTTAAATATATATAATCAATTCACAAGTACTTATTTACTTATTAGGCACTTCCCAGCCTCTGGGGATACAAAGACAAAAATATCTCCCTTCTGAAGCAACTTAAATTCCATTCGAAGAGAAAACATTCTAAATAGATTATACACACACACACACACACACACATACATGCACATATATGTATATATACATATATAGTACATTCATGCACATTCATGTCATTATTTATAATATATAAAATAATAATATATAAGTATATATTTTACATATGTAAGTTGACATAAAATATACACAATAAATATGACAGTTATTTTTTAGCGGGGAGATCTTTGTGTTGGTAAGCAAAATGGGCTCTTAGCACTTAGTTCAACAAGTGCCCTTGAAGAGTTTGGCTTTTGTTTGCTTTGAGTAATTCGGTGTATTTCATTGAGTCTTACTAAGTGCTAAGCCCCAGGTTCTAACCCCTATTAGGTGTTAACCTAATCTATATGGATGTGAACCTCCCAGGGCCCTAAGGGGAGGGGCTAACTCAAGAACCAGTCATAGCAGCCTAAGTTCTGATCATTCAGATGACGTTTGATGATGTCCGAAACCCTATAAGAAGAGAAGACAGAACCATTTGCACAGGGCTTTCACTCGTGATGGTGCTGATGCAGAGACTCCAGGCAGCTGTAGCTAAGGAGCCCTCCAGCCCATAAACCCGGATGCTGAGACTTTGTTGAACTCTGGTAACTATGTATTGGGATTTGAATCAGACAAGGTCTGTCTGTCGATGTTTGTACTTTGTTTGTATTTTGCTCTGAAGTTCAGGGTGCTGGTCTTTTCACCTGAACTAAGTGAATGATATTTGTATGCTCAATTAAAGTAAGCTTGTCAACCCCTTAATGTAGCTTTCCTTATTAAAGCAGATCAAAAGAACCTATGCTTTTGCAGCATGCTGGTAGCATTCTTGTTGTTGGGCTTTCACCCCCACAACAGCTGCTAGCCGGATTGTGGAAACAATCCTAAAAATGAAAGAGATCAGGAAAAGCCTATTGACACACGTGGTGTTTAAACTAAGCTTTCAATCATTCAACCAATGAAATATTAAGTGCCTAGTATGTGCCTGGCACTGTGCTGAGAGCTAAGGATACAAATACAATCGAGGAAACAATCACTGCTTACAGGAGGCTTACATTTAATGGGAGAAACAGCAAGTATATATGTATATACATACACACACACACACACACACACACATATATATATATATATATATATACACACACACACACACATATATATATATATATGTTGATGTTGTTTGGTTGTTTTTAGTCATTTCCAACTATTCATTACCCATTTGGGGTTTTCTTGGCAAAGACACTGGAAGGATTTGCCATCTCCTTTTCATCTACAGATGAGGAAACTGAGGCAAACGGGGTTAAGTGACTTGTCCAGGGTCACACCGCTAGGAAGTGTCTGAGGCCAGATTTAGACTTGGAAAGAGGCGTCTTCCTGACTCTATCCACTGTGCAACCTAGCTGTCTCTATGTGAATCTACAGTGAATAAATATAAGTATGAAAATATAACTATATATATATATATATATATATATATATATATATATATATATATATATATATATATATATATATATATATATATATATATATATGTAAGGATAGGCTATTAGGTGAATAAATAGATCAGTTCATTCCATCCCACTTAACGTAAGGGAAAAGATAAATGACAATCAATCTCAATCATAGGCCTTAGTTTCAATCCATCAATCTATCAATTCCAGGCTCTAATCTAAGAGTGAAAAGTCCTTGGAACTGGATTGATACATTATAGGAATTATGCTGAAAAATCTCATTCCCATTCTAGGGGGGCACATATGGAGTATCAAGTGAGATACTACAGGTATTCTAGAGACTGGAGGAAGTTCAGCAATCTCGTAAGCCCCACTTGAGAAGGAGTAACTTGGCTGGGGAGGGGAGCCCTTAACCTTGGGTCTATTCTTGGTAGGCACAGTGGATAGAGCTCTGGATCTGGAGGCAGGAAGACTTATCTTCTTGAGCTCAAATCCAGATTCAGATACCTACTAGCTGTGTGGCCCTGGGCTTCACCCTGTCTGCCTCAGTTTCCGCGTCTGTAAAATAAGCTGCAGAAGGAAATGGCAAACCACTCTAGTATCTTTGCCAAGAAAACCTTCCAAATGGCATCCTGAATTGGTGGAAATGACTGAAAAATGATTAAACATTCATAGTCTCCATACAACTCTCCATTTTTGAGGAGATCTCTAAGTAAATTGTGGAGAGGCCTTCCTGCAACAAGGCTAGCCTGTAACCATTGTCATGAAGGGGAAAGAGTTTGGAATTTAGAATCAGAGGGATTTCTGGCTCTGCCACTCTCTAACTTTGTGACCTTTGGCAAGTAATTTTCCTTCTCTGAGGTTCAGTTCCTTTATCTTAAACAAATGAGGAAAAAATTCTCACACCACTGACCTCATGAGGTTATTGTGAGGAAAATGCTTTGTAAAGCCTTAAACACTGCAGCTATGTGAGGAGCTGTTGCTGTTATTCTCCCTCTCAAGAGATTTTGCATTTACAGGTAGTAGAAAGGGTGGTAAGTAACCCAAAGGAATAGATCTCAGGTGCCTGGGAGGGGGAATTCTGGACATAACAGAGGCAGTATAGTACAGTGAAAATGAGTGGTGGTTGGAATCTGAGGGCCTGAGTTCAAGACCTGGCTCTTCCATTTACTATCTGTGTGACTTAAGAAGTCATTTATTTAACCTCTTTGACCTCAGTGACCTTGTCTATAAGAGGAAAGAAGTTAGACTAGATGAGCTCTAAGGTCCCTTCCAAGTCCAAAATATATGCATGTATCATTGGTCCTTCTCCCAGTCAGAGAAGCAGATAACATAGCCTTGAGCATCAACATGGACTTGACTTGTGTCTGAATTAGATTTAAGTGAGGAGGCAGTGCTGCCCAGAGGCACCAGCCTCACTCTCTTTTCCTGAGTCATTGAAGTTCGGCAGAAGGACAAAAGTCAAGACAGCTGGTGATGGCCCAGGTTGACGTGGATGGCCTTGGTGACTGTGATGTCTGACTAAGCTCTAAGTGCTTCACAGCACCCACGTCAGCCGCCTTCTGGAACAGATTGTTCTCATCCACCCATTCCACCGGGGAAAGTCTTCAAATGCCTGGGGTATAGACATCCCTCTCTGTCACCACAATGTTTGAGGCCTCAGCCTGTCTACTGAGACTCTACACATGCTACAGCTTCCTGGAGCCACAGGTGAGAGTTTGGTGACAGGTGGACACCAAAGATGGATGGGCAGCCCTGAAAAAGGCTCAGCAAACCTTCATACCAGAGGTGCTAGTTCTCCTAGACACCCCATACGCTTTATGGTCTATGCAGGAGTATCTGGAATCACATTATTTCAAGGCGGGATTGAGACAGCAAAACATGCTTGTAAGTAGGTTGAAACGTCAGCCTCCTTATTCCTCATTCTGACCTCCATGGTATGGTAAAGGAGAAAGAATACTAGACTCAGTTGAGACAGTTGGATTCCAAGACTGGTTCTGCTACTCTTCCCTCATCTAAGCCTGGTGTTTGCTCACGTACAAAGGGAGGATATGAATTCAATGTGATAAGCATTTATTTAGATGGTGCCCAATGTGAAAAGTACTGTGCTCGGAATACAAAAAAGAAAAGAAAACCAGTGGGCACAGTATCCCTGACTGTCTCCCTGCTGGGGTTGTTGTGAGAAGAGGACTCAGTGAAGGAAAAGCACCATTAATAAGGGAACAGAATTAACCAATCAACAAGCATTTATTAGAGCTTATGCTGTGCCAGGCATTGAGGATGCACCAGATATATCAAATATTGAAACACAAAGACCAAATTTAAATGGCCCCTGCAGTCAGGGAGCTTATGTTCTCTTTGTGGCAACAACACGTGCAGCAGAGTCAGTAAGGACTGGAATTTGATGAGCTTAAAGAGCATTTTAAAGAGAGATCGTTTTAAAGGCTTGTTCTCTTTATAAGTTCTAGACCTAGAACGAACGCCAATAACTACCAGGTCTAATCCCCTCATTTTAAAGATGAGTAAATTCAGGTCTAAGATGTTAGATAATAGTAACAACATTGCTAGTATTTCCACAGGGCAGCTGGGTGGTGCAGTGGGTAGAGGGCCAGGCTTGGAGTCAGGCAGATTCATCTCGCCAAGCTTAAATCTGGCCTCAGACACTTACTAGCTGTGTCAAGTCACTTAACCTTGTTTGCCTCAGTTTTTTCATCTGTACAATGAGCTGGAGCAAGAAATAGAAAATCATTCCAGTATCTTTGCCAAGAAAACCCCAAATGGGATCACAAATGAAAATGACTGAACAGCAAATCATATATGTTATAGCCATTTAAATGACTTGCCCAAGGTCACACAGGTAACAGGCACCAGCGGTGAGATGAGAACCAGGAACTCACATTCTAATGGGAGAGACAACATTTACTTGATTAAATGGAAGGGAAGGTACTAATATGGAAAGGTTTGGGGAGTGGGGGTGGGGAAGAGAAGGTCCTGCAGAAAATGGCATTTGGGCTTGGTCTTAAAGGAAGCCAGGATAAGCAGGCAGGTAAAAGCACATAAGCTTCTGAGATAGAGTTCATGCTCAAAGAACAGGAAACAAGCCAGGGTTGAAGGATTGTACACTAGAAAAGAATAGAGCATAATAAGATTAAAAGGTAGGAAAGGGCCGGGTTATTAAAAAGCTTTAAATGACAATCAGGATGTTCTACATATAAACTTGCAAGTAATAGGGAGCCACTGAAGTTTACTGAGCAGGGGACCGATATGGTAAGACTGGATACGGTAAGACTACATCTGTAGGAAACACACTTTGGTAGCTGAATGGAGGATGGACTGATTGAAAGGAAGGTTGAACAACAGCAACAGCTTGGAGTGAGGAGAGAGCTGAGGCAGGAGACCGTCCAGAAATGATGCTGTGAGATGGTGAGGGCCTGTGCCAGAGTGGTGACTGTGTGAGTGGAAAGAAGGGACCATATAGGAGATACATAACCCAGGTTATATCTGGCAGCTACTGGCATGAACCTTCCTGTCAAGGAGGTAATAGGGAGCCAGTGGGGTTAATTGAGGATGTGCAGGTAAATATTTAACAATTGACTCTTTAGGGGGAAGAAAGGACACACAGTACACTTTTAAATTTAATCTGCATTATTAACATTTTCTCCATCACTCTTCTAAGTCTAGACAATCAACAAAACAATAAATCGAGGCCTGACTTGCAGTGCTTATGACTCCTAAGTGTTCTAGAAACAAGTGTCGCTGTTGTCATTATCATTGCTGGTCGCTTCTCTGGCTTGCCAATCCTGCCCTTTAAATTCCTGTGGCCCTCTTGGTTTCTGATTATTCCTCTGGATTTTTTTTTTGATCACTTGCCTCTCCTATCCGTATCATTGTCTCCTCTTCATTCTTAGCTGCCTGGCTGGCTTCCTGGTCGGCTCTTAGTTTTCACCTTAGTTCTTGGTACTTTCCTCTAATTAGCCCATGGGTTTCTCACTCAGTAGCCTGCTCTTTAGGATAGCAGTGCCCTCCCTGTGGTTGTTGTTCACCCTTCATTTCTGAAGAGGACTGATGACTTCCCAACCCTACACCCCCAGTTCTTTATCCTTTACACCCCATCAACCACTGGCCTGGCACTGACAGGTGGAGAAAGGGAAGCGGGAAGTCTAGCTGTCTTTCATTGGTTGATTAGGGAGAGTGAGAGTAAAGCCAATTAAATTTGTTTTTTTCCTCAGTCCAAGTCTGCATGTCTAACCCTAATCAGACGCGTCACGTTGTAAGGAGCTGGAGAGAGTGTGGACAGCTCGGTACAAAGCTATCAACGCCGGCGAAAACACAACTCAAAGTGAATACCCCGCTGACAGGGGAGCAGCTCACAGCCAGGCTTGCAACGCTGCCAACAGTCTGAACGAATCTTGCAGAAGCCAGGAACCATTCTTTTCATAACGACCTTCCCTGGGTTTATAAGAAATAATAATACCTGCTCATATTTGCATAGCAACTTCTATCAGCTTGGTTTTTTTAATTTAAGGAAATGCCATATGCAGGACAATCATAATCATTTTTTGTTCATAGCAGACCTAACAAAGACATTTTCTTGGAACAAACTTGTTGAAATAGGTTAGTATAAGTATTATTATTAGGACTTTGAGAGATTAATTGACTTGCCCACAAGCCGAGTGGGTGTTGGAACACACACTTGAACCCACTTCACTTGCCTGATCAGGAAACTCAGTGGCTTTCTATTATTGCCTTCAGGATGAAAACCAAACTTCTCTGTTAGGCATGTAACGCCCTTCACCACATGGTTCTAGCCTACCTTTCCAGACTTATTATTTCCTTTCATACACTTTGCTATATTGTATAACTAACCGTCCTTGCTTGCTGTTTCTTGCCATGTGTTTGTGGATGTAGACATGTTGTCTTCCATGTTGTTATTGTTGAGTTGGGTCTAATTCTCCATGACCCTATTTGAGGTTTTCTTGGCGAAAATACTAGAGTAATTTGCCATTTCCTTCTCCAGCTCATTTTACAGGGAGGAAACTGAGTCAAACAGGATTAAATGACTTGCCCAGCATCACAGAGCTAGAAAGTGTCTGAGGCCAGATCTGAACTTGGGAAGAGGAGTCTTCCTGATTCCAAGCCCAGCGCTCTATCCACTGAGCCATCTTGCTGTCCATTGACTCCCATACATCCTATTGAATGGACACTCCTGGAGAGTAGGAATTGTTTCATTCTTATTTTTGCATCCCTAGTGGTTAGCACAAAGCCTGGTGCTTAGTAGGTACTTCTAAGAGCTATTGGTCAATTCTTCATACCATGACATTCCTGTCCCACTCCATGCCTCTGTCCAGGCTGTCGTGCCTGAAATGCACTTCCTTTTCACCTCTGCCTCTTTCAAAGCTTGGCACAGGAGGCCTTTTTTGTTTCCCTTTGCCAGAGCCTTCCTTTGCTTTTATTTTCTTGCATTTACTTTTTAAGATTTATTTTGTATATTCCAACATGTCTATATGTTATTTCCCTCAGGAGATTGTAAGCTCCTTGAAGGTAGGGAGCAGATTTTTGTCTTTGTATTCCCAGTGCCTAGCACAGTGCATCATACATGGTAGGCATTCCCATCAAGGGTTTTTAACCTGGGATCCATAGACCCCTAAGGGGTCCCTGGATAGATTCCAGTGGGTCAATCAATAAGTCATTCAACAAGCATATATTAAGCATTTACTGTATGCGGGGCACTGTGCTAAGCACTGGGCTTATGAACTCAGAATAAAAAAAAATCATCGTTTTCACTAA
Organism: Trichosurus vulpecula; assembly: GCF_011100635.1. NCBI lineage: Eukaryota > Metazoa > Chordata > Mammalia > Diprotodontia > Phalangeridae > Trichosurus > Trichosurus vulpecula. The sequence continues at coordinate 555,035,195 of NC_050573.1, read as the reverse complement.
TCTCTAACTGATATTTAACATTTGCTTCAATTATTTAGAAATGTTATTGTTAGAAGAGGTCTATAGTCTTCATCGACTATCAAAAGAGTCTATGACACAACAAAGATTAAGAATTCCTGCAATAGGTGCTTATCAGTGGGACGACCTGACTTTAAGATCCCTCTCACTCCATTATACCACACCATGCTCAGAATTTATAAAGAATTCTTTTCTCCTGGGAGTTCAGAGTTATATTATCCCATTCATCTCCCCTAAATTCCTGTAATGTAGTTGTTCTTTTGATCTCACAGATGGGGAAACTGAGGTATAAAAAGTAACTTGGTCAGTGTCACTCAAGATGAAGGGCTCTGCAGGAGAGCCACAGTCAGGACCTGGATCTCCTCACTGTTAGTCTCATATTCCAGCCCTGAAGATCCCAGGGCTCATGGACAGATGAGCAGCTGGCACACAATTAATACTTTCTCATATGTAAAAGGAAGGACACCAGCGAGCAGATGGACAACTCAGTCCTCACAGAGCCAAGTTACAAAAAGAAAGTCCCCTGTCAGCGACTTTATGAGTCAGACACTCTGTCACCCAGATGGACGACAAGTGCCGTTACTGGCTGAAGTCTATTCTGCAGCAAGCGGTTAGAGTCTGTCCTAGAGCAAGTCCATCAATGGGTGAAATGTGTTCATTTCGTACATATCCTCAGTATTAATTCTGAAAATTTGGCCTCTTGCTTCAAACTAATAGGATGTCAAAGAGATGAATTCTTCCAAGGAGGATGTGGAATTTAGCTGTTGGGAAGAGGTTGAGTGAAGCAGCATTTATTAAGCATCTACTGTATGCAAGGTACTGTGCAAAGTGCTAGGGATACAAAGAAAGGGAATACCTGATCCCAATCCTTAAGGACTTCACAGTCTAACAGAAAAAGACAATATGCAAATAACTGTAAAAACAAGATGTATTTACATTTCTGTCTACAATATAGATTATGATATATATCCATTATACATAAGATTAGATATGTAATACATACACAATTATGTGTTATGTAAGATATAATCTGTATAAGATTAGACATGTCATGTATTTGATGACACACAAATCTTTCGTATAAGATTTATCTATCCCTCCATCCATCCATCTATATATCTCTGTCTGTCTCTCTCTCTGTCTCTCTCTCTGTCTCTGTCTCTCTCTGTCTCTCTGTCTCTCTGTCTCTCTATCTCTCTCTCTGTCTCTCTCTGTCTCTCTGTCTCTGTCTCTCTGTCTCTCTGTCTCTGTCTCTCTGTCTCTCTCTCTGTCTCTCTCTGTCTCTCTGTCTATCTCTCTCTCTCTCTATCTCTCTTTCTGTCTCTCTGTCTATCTCTCTCTCTGTCTCTCTATCTGTCTCTCTCTTTGTCTTTCTCTGTCTGTCTCTCTCTGTCTCTCTGTCTGTCTCTCTCTGTCTCTCTGTCTCTCTCTCTGTCTCTCTGTCTCTCTCTCTCTCTGTCTATTTTTGGAGATACTCACATACAGAAGGAAGACACTAGCATTAAAGGGAACTGAAAAAAGCTTCTTGCAGAAGGTAGGATTTTAGCTGGAACTAGAAGGAGTCCAGGAAAGCCAGAAGATGGAGATGGGGAAGGTTGAGTATTTCTAGTCTTAGGAATGTTATCAGATGGTGCCAACCCTGGGGAAAAGTCATTAGGTAGATGAAGTTTCTCTTCAGCTTCTTTCCCTTGTCACCAAACTATCTGGTTCTTTCTACTTCCATTGCCAACATTTTGGTTTAGGCCATTATCACCTCTTAGCTCCACTATTGAATGAGCCTTCTTACTGGTTTTCTGGTCTCTCCTGTCCATACTTCTTATAGCTGCTAAAATAATATTTCTAAGGTGCTGTCCAAATCACCCTGCTCCAAACCCTTTGTGGCTCCCTATGACCTTTAAAATAAAACACAAACTGCACAGCTTGATCTTTGATATAATCCAGCTCCAACTTACTTTGCCTGGCATTTGTACATCTCATGTTTCAGCCCAACTGAACAAATGGCTGATTCTCAATCTTCACCCACCATTTTCCAACTCCATGCTTTGATGCAGGTTTGGAATATGCTCCTTTTTGATCTCTTCCCTTTGAACATAATCTCTTTCTTCAAGGCTTACCTCAGGTGCCACCTCTTCCATGAAGTTCTCCTTGATCCACCCCACCCTCATGCTAGCTGAAATTGTTGTCTCCTTCTTAAACTTCCTATTTCAGTACTCTCTGGAGAGTTTCTTTATCTCTCCCACACACTGCCTTGCATTCTACTTCTCTTTTTACATGTAATATCCCCTAGTAGGCTGTAAATTCCTTGAGAATAGGGACTCTATCTTTTTTTCATCTTTGCAAACACAAGGTCGGTGAGTCTTTCTGTTTGCTGTTGCCCATACCTGGAATGTTCTCCCTCTTCTTCTTGGCCTCCTGTTTTCCTTAGCTTCCTGGCTAAATCCCAGCTAAAATACCATTTTCTGTGAGAAGCCTTTTCTAGTCCCTCTTGATGCTAGTGTCTTCTCTTTATCTTTATCGAAGATAAAACAAATATTTGTTTTCCATAATTACTTGCATATTATTGTGCCCCTCCATCCTGTTAGATTATGAGCTCCTCAAGGGCAGGAAAGCTCTTTTGCCTTCCTTTGTACCTCCAGTGCTTAGCATAGAGCAAGTGCTTAAAAAATGCTTATTAACTGATTTTCCTAGCAGAGTGACTTGCATGTGTTAAGGGCTTAATAATTGTTTGTTGGATCAATTTGAGAGCTCCGTTGAGAAAATGTTAATGAAATAGTATATCATATTTCCCAGGTAGATTGTATTTTAATAGGACTCTTTTGGAGACTGTGTTTTGGTGTTAGATCCATAATAATTGATCGGGGAAGGTTAGGTGGCACAGTGGATAGAGTGCCAGGCTTGGAGTCAGGAACACTCTTCTCCCTGAGTTCACATCTGGCCTCAGACATTTACTAGCTATGTGACCTTTGTCAAATGACTTAACCCTGTTTGCCTCAGTTTCCTCATCTGTAAAATGAATTGGAGAAGGAAATGGCAAACCATTCCAATATCGATGTCAAGAAAACACCAGATAGGGTCAGAAAGAGTTGGACATGACTGAACAACAACATTTTCTTAGATACTTCAAAATAGCCCTGATTTCATCGAGTCATCCTTCTGCTGACACAAATGATAGCCCCTCCCTGCCTTCTTGTATTGTATGATATTTGTCCACATTTCCTTATAAATCATGCAGAGAGACTATGTGTAGGACACTGGAAGCATTTACCCATTCATTTCCATAACTTGTGGAAGGGCACCAAGGTACCACTTAGATTGGTTGACTCTTCTCTCATCTTTCCTACATGACCAACTCCTCCTTCTCTTCTCTTCAAATATATCTCCAATTATATCTATTACTGCTTTCATGAAAGTCATTGTTGGAGCCAAGGTATAGCCTGCCTACACTGAGCATGCAAACTATGCATCTTCTCCTTAAATTGTTTGTCATTTTAATTTTTCTAATTTGGCTTCAATAATTTAGGATCTGGAGTTTCACTGGTGTGTGTATGTTGACCATGGTGGATCTAAGTTTGGGAATTGTGGGGAACACCATGGCAACAAGAACCACAATTTAGCAGCAAAAATAATTTTATAAAAGTTATAGAAATGAGGGGTAGGCCCTGAAAACATCTCTGCAGAGCTGGTCAGCCAGATGCATCATGAATTTGAACTGGGTAGAACCTTCACTGAACTAGAGGAGAGCAGTACTTTTAAAATGTAATTATCTGGGGACCAGCTCAGCAATGGTATCTTGAACAGCATGTGTGGTCACCCAACGGTTAATGTATAACTTGAGTGTTATACAATATATTGGAATAAATAGGGGAATACTCGTGGCACGGTTTAGGCCAAAGGTCACCACTGTTGGAATCCCATAGAAACTGTTTGTTCTACTTGTTTATGTAAATCAATCTTTGCAAAATTCCCTATCAGCTATAAGGGTTATGTATAAGGAAAGAAGGAAAGGAGGAGGAGAGAGAGAAGGAAAGGAGGGAGGGGGAGGAACAGAGGCAGACAGAGACAAAGAGACAGACAAGGAGAGACAGAAATTTCCACATATAAAGTAGAACAGAAGACGATGATTGTAAGTGACAGTAGAAGTTTGCATCGAGCACTTCCACATACACTGTTTCATCTGATTGTCACAACAGCCCTCTGCGGTTGGTTGGATGAGTTTTATTATCCCTGTTTTCCAGATGAGGAGACAAGCCCGAGTCACTATCCTGATACTGTCCTTTTATATTTAACGTTCTGTGAACCATTGCACAAGTAGATAAAATAACTGTTTTGTGTAACTGAGTAAAAGCGTTGAGAGCCGATTTCATTGTCCATAGGTTCACTGAAAGCATCTTCAAGGAAACACCGTAACTGGTGGTCTTACTAGGGTATATTCCTCATCCTATTGCCACACGGTTTTGATTTCCTCTACTAGTGTCTACATTTTGAAAAATTTTTTATTTCAAACATCTTGGAGATTGTTATATTTGGTATGATATCATCTGTTAAAAATCTTAACTTTTATGGAATTGTGGATAATAGTCCCAATACATACATACATGTACACATATATGTGTGTATATATACATATATGTATATATACATATATGTATATATACATATATGTATATATACATATATGTGTGGGCACAATAATAAGCAAGTAATTGTGGAAAACAAATATTTGTTTTATCTTCGATAAAACATCCAATTTTATATCCAATAAATCCAATAGAGAGAAGACACTAGCATTAAGAGGGACTAAGAAAGGCTTCTCACATATATACATGTATGTGTACATATATACATATACATATATGTGCATGTATATATATACATACACACACATATAAATAGATAGATAGATAGATAGATACACACACATATATATATCTGGTTCCAGTAAAACTTACTTTTTAACTTTTCAAAAATACTTGGGTGGCTAAGTGTGCAATAGATACAGGCCTGGACCTGGAGCCAGGAAGACGTGAGTTCAAGTAGCACTTACTATCTATGGAACTCTCTCTGAACCCTCCACTTAACCTCTTTCTCCTTCAATTTCTTCATTTGTCAATGGGGATATAGCATCCACCTCCCGGGACTGTTGCGAAGCCCAGATGTGTTAGTAATCATAAAGTACTTAGTACAGTGCTTGGCACTGAGTAATGGTAACCATAATTATGATTGGCAGTTGGGTGGCACAGTGGATAGAGTACCTGGCCTGGACTCAGGAAGACTCATCTTCCTGAGTTCAAATCTGGCCTCAGACACTTAGCAGTTGTGTGAACCTGGGCAGGTCACTTAACCCTGTTTGCTTCATTTTCTTCACTGGTAAAAAAGAGCTGGAGAAGGAAATGGCAAACCGCTCCAATGTCTTTGCCAAGAAAATCACAAGTGGGGTCATGAAGACTGGACTGAAAACAAATGAAAGACAATAATGATTATGACTATTATTACCTTGACGTCTATATTTTTAGGGCAGAGATTTTATCACCTGCTAGTTTATGAAGGCTAATAAGCTTCTTATGTGTAATTCTAGTGGCCGGGTCATGTCTTACTAGGTTTTTGGTAGGTATTAAATTTTTGCAAATGACAGTGATTAATTGCGTTACTTTGATTTTCATTTAAAGTCCGATGGTAGAGCTGATGTGTCTTTAAGTACCCCTTGTGGTTGAAATTGGTACTAATATTTAACTTTAATATTTTAAGGACAATATTTTTGGAGTGCTTTTAAGGTTTAAAAGGCTTCTTGAACACTTAGCTCATTTGATGCCAAAATAATCCTGTGAAGTAGGTACAAGAGGCATTCTTTTACAGATGAGACTGAGGAGCTCATCACCACACAGCTAGTAAGTTTCAGAAGCAAGATTTAGAACTCAGGTCTCTACAGACAGTTTGGTGTAAATTTGCATTAACATTTTCCTTTTCTGGGCAAAAAACATTGAGAACTTTGGTTATAAAATGAGATTGAGATCAGAGTACATAGATTTCAAACTGGAAGGGACCTTAATGGGCATCGAATTCAACTCCCTCATTTTTACAGATAAGGAAAATGAAGCAAACTGAGGTTAAGTGACTTGCTTAGGGTGGCAGAGCTATTAAGTGTTTGAAGTGGGATTCCAATCCTGGTCTTTCTCAATCCAAATTCAGAACCCTATCCACAATGCCAGGTTTCAAATTGAAAAAGAAACCTCTTGGTGCTTCTAGGATTCATTTATTTTTTATAACAAGACTTTCAGAGCTGAGTTCATATATAACCCTTCAGAGTTTCTTTCTCCATTTAGAAAAGTAGAACAGTAAGATGGGCCTTCCTTAGAACCCTCAAACCTAGTGGTCAATCACAGCCCTTATTTGTCTTCATTTGGTTTCTCACAATCCATTGGTAGTCTTTGTTCTTTTCAAAAGCAGCAAGCATCTGTGTAAGACTCCCCCTGAACAAGAGGCCCAGAATGATCTCTGGTAAAGAGTTGGTAGGGAAGGAGAATCGCTGAAGTGTAAATCACAAGAGACATATTGAACTTTAGGAAAGAACGTACAATAATATGACACTTTATTCTGCTGCTGCCTGAGGTTTATATATGTTACTGTCACTTTTAAACTGCTCTCCTCCACTAGTAATTTTCTCTCAATCTAATTTTTATTTCCCAAGGGTCCACCAAGGTTAAAAGTGCTGGAAAACCAATGACTATTTTTTTGCCAAAGGACAATAAATTAAATTAACCGTTGTTGGTGGCTAGCTCTGGTCAGGACTATTTATATGTAAATAGGTACAAAACCCTCATGGCAGCTCCATGATTATTAGCTGTCCATTCCACATGCTGTACATAAAATGAAACCCATAAGCAGAGCTGGGGTTTTGACAGTTCCCATTTGACAGTTCCTTTCCCTATAGGAACTCCTACCCAATCTCTTTTCTTCCCCTGGTTGTGTTTGTAGCATTGGGTCAATGACACATCTCTCTGGAGCTGGGGAAGAGGGGAGGAGGGGAAGTTATTCCTGTCCCCAGTATTCTGATTAAGTGGAAGGATGGGGGAAATATTGGTCATCTGTACAGAGATTGGTTGCTATGTAAGCTAGGTTTCATGATACCATCTCATTATGGGGCTGTTATTATTATCTAAATGACCAGCATCATAGTTATGAGGTGAGGCAGGGTACTCTCTTGACCCTGGCAAAGTGAGAATATCTTGGGTAACAACTGAGTCATTCAATAATCACTAAGAGTCTCCTATGTGCCAGGCACTATGCTAGGTACTGGGAATACAAATATGAAAGCCAGAGAATCCCCACACCAAAGACAATGAGCTACCTACTATAGGACTGATGACTTCTTAGCTGTGTGACCGAGCAAGTCACTTCCCACTCTATCTTCATTCCTCAGTTCTAAAATGAGTGACAAAATGATACGAATTTTAAGAATGGTAAAAAAATTTTTTTTTCTTAAATAGCTGGCATTTATGTAGCTCACACCATAATAATTGGGATGGCTCTGAAAAGTAAAAAAGAAAGAGAAAATTGTCTTTTTATGATTATAATTTGACCAGTACCCTTCAAGGAGCAGGAGCAAGCAACATACATCACTTCTTTTGTCTGGAATTCATATAGTGCTCTTGGGTTCATAAAATGCTTTAAATATACTGTCTCATTTGATCTATCCTATGAGGTGTTATCCCCATTTTATAGAGGAGGAAGCTGTATCATATATTATATATATAACATATTATAAATACATGATTTTCATATACAAATATGAAACTTTTACACAAATACCTGCATATAAACATTTATTTAAATTAAATAAATGTATGATTTTACATATGCACATTTTATGTAAAATTATACACCTAAGATGTAGCAATAGGTAGGTGGATAGACAAACAGATAAATAGATAAGTAGGTAGATATATACTGACTGTCCCTTCTCTATGGAGGGGTCTGGTTGAGATATAATCAAGAAAGGTAATTTTTTTCCTATTATTTTTCTTAGTTGTTTTGGTTTTTGTAATTTGAACTGAGGAAAAGATAACTTGTCTGTGTAGTTAATGCTCTTACAAGTCAAGGTAACTAAAAAAAAATTATGTGTTTCAAAGAACTGTTTTGAGACTAATTCCATAGTTTGATACTAATTCCATATTTTTCTGATTCTAGAAATGAGTTATTTGCTGAAATGAATCATCTCAAGAGTGAATGGATCAGGTTCTCTTTGGGCCCAAGAACTTCCCTGTCCATCAGGCAGGAGACAAGTTCAATTCTTTGACAACTCTAGGGACCTATTTTGTAAATCACTCCTTCAGAGTTGTTTAGGACTTGGAAGGACACCAAATATTTCACTTTATTTCTGATGGCTTGCCAATTAAGCTACGGGGACGAACAGGGCAGAACAGCCAGCAACATCAAAGCAGAATTAGAAAATTGTATTAATAGTTAAGCCCAGATTAAAGCTGAGTGGTTTATTTTTTAAAAATCCCAAGAGAAATCATGACAATTTCACAAAATCAGTAACTCTGTCAAGAAAAGCACCTATTTTGACATTAATGAGATTGCTTAAAATTCAGTCTTTGTTCACATTTGTTATTCTCACTGGCAGGAGAGGGCGTTAAGGGGACATCCCCAAGGGCAAAAGTCATGCCAAAATTTCTTTAAGAATTTTGTTGTTACAATTTAATTTCACATCCATTTACACAAATCCAACAAAATGACTAGGGAGATTTATGCATTTGGCCCCATTAATGTAGATAGCTTAACAGTGTATATCCAGACCACACGAAAATCAGTACCAATGGAGTATATCTATCTCCTTTAAAATGGGAACTATGTGGCAGCCTTGGGAAATTTGCTTTTTTTTTTTTTTTGTTGAGGGTTCAGATCATCACCAAATATGCTTAATATTCCTATTTTATAATCTGAGCGTTAAAAGGCCTCGAACAAAGATCACAATCTTGAAAAGGATTAGATATTTTTCGAAGTCCTAGAATTGTGTTTATTTGCTTCTGATTTCTGATTTATGTCTGATTAGCATTTGGTGATGAGTGTAGCACCATCTTAAAGAAATGCATTTTGGAGCATTAAATTTCAGATTTCTGTTGATAACCTATTTTTGTGCTGCTATTAAGGGAGTACCAGCTTGCAGCCACATCCAGTTATTAATCTGCAAAATGTTTTCTCTCTGGTGTGTTATGTGCTTTAGAAGTCTGCTACTCTTAGCTGTCACCAACTAAGTGGGTTATTAAATGGGAGAAAGAAATGAATCAATCAGGTCTATTCAAATGCTAGGTCCCTGTGTTGTTCTTTGACTTCATTATTTAGGCGTTAAATCCGGTGCTATGGGGGCATGTAATAGGCTCAATACAGGGTAACTTGATTTGTGGGAGACAGGTTCTCTTGGGCAATTACGTTCTCAGGTTTACAAGCACATCAAAAATACTTGCAATATGATAACACCATTAGCACGGGCTCTATAATGACATCTTTCAATGGCCTCGCAGCTGGCAGTGTACAGGAGCTGACGTTTTCATTAGGCCGTGGAGCCGGCCCTCATGCTAACACACGAGCCTCTTTCTGCCTGCTGTGTGCATTCATTACCCCAAGTGCATGGGTGGAAAAGATTTGTCCTCAGCTGGTAATACAGAAAGAATCTTAGACAATGACAGCACAAGGTTGCAAGAAACTGGAAACACAGTAGAATCCTATTGATTAAGGAATGACTGAACAAATTATGGTATATGAGTATCTTAGAATGTCATAATGTCATAAGGAATTACGAAGAAGCAGCATGGCCTAGTGGATAAATCATGAGCCTTGGAGTCGGGCAGGCCTGGGTCAAGCCCTGCTTCTAGCTAGCTGTGTGAATATCAGCAAGTTGCTAAATCTCTCAGCATCCCAGAAAATTCTTTTAGATTGTAAGTTATAGATGAGTTATCAGTGTGCTTCTTTGGGGGGAGTTTTTGCACCAGGAGCTCCCTGCATAGATGAAAGTGAAGAAAGGAGGAAATGAAGGAAGAAAGGAAGGAAGGGGGCAAGAAGGAAGGAAAAGAGAGTGGGAAGAGGAAAAGGAGGATGGAAGGGTAAAAGGAAGAAGGGAGGGAAGGAAAAAGGATGGAAAAGTGAGAAGAAAGAAGGGCAAAAGACTGGAAGAGAGAGTGGGAAGGAGGAAAGAAGGGAGGAAAAAAGGGGGGAGAAAGGGAGAGAAAAAGAAGGAAGGAAAGAGGAAGTGTGGTAGGAAGGAAGAGTGGAAAAAGAAGGGTGGAAGGAAAGAAGGAAAGAAGAGAAGGATGGAAATGAAGGAGGGTAGGAAGGGGGGACAAAAGAATGCCAGGAAGGAAGAAGGAAAAGAAGGAAAGAAAGGAGGGAGGGAGAGAGGAAGAAAGGAAGAAAAGAGTAGAAGAAAAGAAGAAAGCAGTGACATGAAAAATTCAGGAAAACTTGGAAAGATTTGTATAAAATATTGCAGAACAAAGAGAATGATATTCACAATGATCACAGTAATGCAAAAGAACACAACATGAAAAGACAACAGATCAATAAATACATTGACCAGCCTTGACTTGGGTAGAGACATAACAGATCACATGTGTGGGATGAGGCCAATATTTTCATGACTGATGTATTGGTTTGCTTTTCTTTTCTGCATTTCCTTATTACAACAGAGTATCTCTCATGTACACAACTTTTAGTGGATTGGAGAATTTGAGGTTCTTATGTGCAAGGCTGCATAGGAAAAGAATAACTGTGTTTCAGATCATCAAGCTGCATGCTTGGGAATTGTGGGAGTGGGGGTGGGGATAAAAATGACAATGGGCAATGAATACATCATTTTTAAAAAGCATAAATAAAACTTCTTCCTCTTCTGCTTCTTCCTCATCTTCTTCTTCCTGTTCTTGGTGTTACTGTTCCTCTTGCTTCTCACCATAATGGGCTTGTGTTTATCTAGTCTACCTCCCCAACTTAGTAAGGGGAGGAGAATGGACTATCTATTAGCAATGTGGCAGAGGGGATTCTCGCATCGGTGGAAGGTGGACCAGATGATCTCAAGTCCTCTCCAAATAAGTGATTTAGTGGCTGATTATGGTACTCCCAGGCCACATTCTATGTGAGGTAAAAGGATAATGGTCAAAGATTCAAATCCTAGTTTATCCAGTTTCTCGAGTACCCTTAGGTACATCGGCTATGTTCCAAAAGACAATTAACATTCTAATGAACAAGTAGGGCTCTCAAATTTTCCTATCCACTGAAAATGCATGCCAGCCCCAAAAGATGACACAGATAATGGGCTAAGTGAACCTTTAAATAGTGTTTCTGTTCTCCATTATGATAGGACCAGCATTTTTGCGAGGCAGCTTCTTTTCTCCACAACAGGAGGGAGACTTTACTTAAATGATGACAAAGCTGCCCCACAACTTAATTGGCCAGTGTGATTGGCCCTGGCTTCCTCTTCTGCAGCCCCACCACCCTCCACCTGCACCCCTTCCTAGGACTTGATTGGCACCAACTTCTCTGATGTAGTTTTCTGGTTACCCAAGGGCATAAAAAGTCCAAATCATGTGGAACCCAGCCCCAGTGGACTTGCCGGATTTCTGAAGCCCACTTGAACCACATTACTCTGTATCTGAATCATATTACCCATTTCCATATGTAACGAGGGGGGCAGCCTCCAGAAAAGCTAATTGCCACGGAATCCTTGTATATCCTTGCCAAGTGAGGACAAAGTAAACCACCTTGGCTTACATGTTCTAGGATTTGTTAGGGCCTCATTGAACCTGAACTAAGAGAATGCTGGTGCTTGCCTCCAGAAACCAAAGATAAATACTCTGAGTAGGTCTGGAGGAAGCTATTTGAAAGGCAGATAGAAGCCATATACACTTTTGGATGCAACATGATTCTGGAGACTGAGTCTTAAAACAGATTGTTGTGAAGCAACATTAATTCTACCAGTTTATGTGCTGTCTCCCCACTATGCATCCCCCATTGTCTTCATCTGTTCAGATAGCAACACATAGAGATGAATATTCAGATAACGGTGGTTAGAAGGGAAGTATAGAGCTCAAACTTTACAGCTTTTGGGACCTGGGGTGAATCACTCAACATTTCTGCCTCATTTTCTTCTATAAAATGATAGAGTAGGACTAGCTAACTTGAAATGTCCGTTCCAGCTTAAAATCCTAAATTCAGTTCAAGACAATAAACATGTATTTAGCACCCACTATATGCAAGGGATTGTAGAAGGGTGAGAAAAAACACAATGTTAAGTGCTTTACAACCAATATTTCATTCGAGCCTTACGACAACCCTGGTCAATAAGTGCTGCTATTCTTAGAACTGAGGCCAACAGAAGTTAAATGATTTGCCCGAGATCCCACAGCCAGTAATTATTTGAGACCCTTTGAACTCAGGTCTTCCTGATTCTGGTCTCAGTCCTCTGTCCGATATGCTACCAGATGCCTTTGTAAAGGATAAATGAATAAGCAAACTCTGAAACAGTTCCAGCTCCAAAAAATGCTCATTTTCAATTAAGAGAGATGGAGGATAAACTGATAATAAAAGCAAATATGAGGAAAGAAGAAGCACTAATAATGAAAGGGAGCAGGAACCTACAAGAGATGCAGAAGCACATTCAGAGTAGGGGTAGGTACAGCCTGTACAAAAGGCAAAGAAATGGGAGACAGAATTCTGGGTTGGAAGAACAAATCTGTTTGTTTGACTGAAATACCAAATGTGTGAAAGTGAAGAATGTGAACTAAGCTGAGAAGCTTAGACTGGAGCCAGATGGAGAGGGTCTTTTGATGCCAAGCTTACGTTATCCTAGACTCCTGAAGACAATAGGGAGCCAGTGAGATTCTAGAGCAGGAAATGGGACAACAGGGAGCCAATGAAGATTCTAGAGCAGGAAACGGCAGGACCTGTTCTGTCAATCTCTCCATGCTTCAATTTCCTTACTGATAAACTGAAAGAATTAGAGTTTAATGATCTAAAGTATCTTCTAACTGTAAACTTCTTTGCTTCTGTAGATTTTAATAGATTATTCTTAATAAGTGGAATAGGGAAGCATCTTGGAGACAGAAGCCACTGTTTTTCATCTTTGCGTGTCTGTAGTCTAATAGGACAGCGTCTTGAATATAGCAAGTACTTACTGAATTGAAAGGGGTTCATTACGTTTTTTTTTCAATTCAATTCAACAAGTATTTTTTTCTAATATGTTAAAGAAAGATGATGCACTAAACACTTGAATTAAAACTAAATAGTCCACATCCTCACAATTTCTTTTGGAATTGAAACATAAAACACACACACACACACACACACACACACATACACACACACACACACACACACACACACACATACACACACACACACACACACACACATACACACACACACTTAAATATAAGAGGCTGATAACACTAAAATCTATGAGGATCAAAACAAGCTTCCCATGGGAGTTGGAGCCTGAGTTGGTTCATGAAGGAAGTCAGGCATTTTGTGAAGCTGAGATGAGGAGGGAGCGTCCTGTAGATTGAGAGCCTGTGTAAAAACATGGAGACAGAAGGCGTATTGAAGATGAAGAACAGTTGATAGTTCAGTATGCCTGGAGTGTAGAGTTATGGAGGGAAATAATACAAATTATATCTGGAAAGATAGGTAAGAGCCAGATCATGGAGAACCTATGATGCTAGGCACAGAAATCTGTATTTTATCCTAGAGGCAGTAGGGAGCCACTGAATGTTTTTGAATAGGGGAATAACATACTTTAGTATTATCAGTTTTGTAGTTGCGTGGAAGTTGAGTTGGGCTGGAGAGAGGTGACAAATAGAGGAACCAATGAGAAACTATTGTAATAGTCTATGTGAGAAGTAACGAATACTTGTAGTAAAAGTTAGTGGCTGTGTAAATGGAGAAATGGAGACAAATGCAGAAGATCTCTCAGATCATAGGGAATGATTGAACATAGGAAGGAAAGGAGAGAGAAGACTTAAGGATGACTATAAAGTTGTCATTATAAATGAATGGAAGGATATTGGTGGTCTGCCATAGAAATCTCAAAGTTTAAAGGAGATTCACTCAGAGAGGAAGATATTGAAGGTCATTCTGGATATTTATGATGAGTTTGAGGTCTCAATGATATATCAAATTTAAACATTCAGCAGACAGTTGGTGATTTGGGTCTTGAAACTGAAAATTGAAATTGAAAAAGACAGATTGGACACAGATTTGGGAGTCATCTACATAAAGTTGATAAATGAACCCGTGTAACATAATGACATCACCAAAGAAGAATGAATATAAAGAGAGAAAACAATATGAGATTGCAGTAGGGACACCTATTCTTCAGAGGATGAAAATGAATGAAGATCTTTTAAAATAGTTTGAGAAGAAAGGTAAGACAAGTATGAGAAACAGCATCATGGGAGCCAAAGGAGAAGAGAATGTACAGAAAAGGAGAGCTATCAATAAAACTACTAAGTCTTTTTAAAAATAATATTTTATTTTTTGTCCAATTACATTTAAAAACAATTTTTACCATTTGAAAATTTTGAGTTCCAAATTCTCTCCCTCCCTTCCTCCTTCTCTTCTACCTTCCCGCAGATGGCAAGCAACTTAATATAGGTTACACATGTGCAATCATGCAAAACATAGGTCCATATTTTGTCATGTTGTGAAAGAAACAGACAAAAAGCCCCACAAAAATAAAGAAATTGAAAATAATATGTTGCAATATGTATTCAAAATCACCAGTTCTTTCTCTGAAGGTGGATAGCATTTTTCATCATGTGTCCTTTGGAATTGTCTTGGATCGTTGTATTGCAGAGAATAGCTAAGTCATTCTCATAATCATATAATATTGCTGTTACTGTGCACAGTGTTCTCCTGTTTCCGATCACTTCTCTCTGTACCAGTTCATGTGAGACTTTCCTGAAAGCATCTTGTTCATCATTTCTTAGAGCACAATAGTGTTCCATTACAATCATGTACCACAACTTGTTTAGCCATTCACCATTAATTATCTTTTCATAATTTTCTTGAATCACTCTCATTTCTTTTCCCAATTTTTCCTCTGCCACTCTCATCTCTTTTTTAAGTCTTCCAGGAATTCTTGTTGGGTTTGGGTTCAATTAGCTGTTTTCACATTGTTGTCTTATTATGAGATTGTGTCTTGGTCTTCCCTGTCACCATAGAAGTTTTTTATGGTCAAGTTCAGTTTTTTGTTGTTTGCTCATTTCCCCAGCCTATTTCTTGACTTTGAACTTTAAGTTAAAGTTGGACTCTGCTCACTTTAGGGTGGAGAGGCACTGTCCCCAAGCTTCAGGCTTTTTGTGCTGCTGTTTTCAGAGCTAATTCTGAAGGTCTGCAAATTTTCAGTAATTTTAAGGTGGTATGATCTGGGGAAAGGTGTGACCACTGCTCTACTGGTCTGTGCCCTGGTCTTTACCCAGGAAGGGCCCCTGCTTCCCTGTAGCCAAAAGTACTAGTGCTCCCCTTTGTCTTAGAGTTGTGGCTAGAGTCCCTCTTCCTTCTGATGTCTCACAAGCCCTTCCTTCTGCCCTGGAACTGCAAGGCAGAACTACTTATGGGCAATAAAGTTGCCATTCAGCACCAGCTGTACCCAGTGCACCCTATGATTTCTTTCTGACCAATTGACCAACCCCCTTACCATTCCTGGGCTGAGAGCTCCTGAAGTTGCTGCTGCCACCACAGCTGCCTCCACCTCCTATGCCCACCACTGGTGCTACTGCTGTTTGTGCTCTGGGCCAGCCCAACACTCAGTGTCGCAGACCTGTCCTATTGATCTCTTTAGTTGTCTTAGGCTGGAAAAATATCTCATGCTGACCTTTTCTTTGCTTTGCCACTACAAAATTTGCTTTGAGGAGTTATTTTAAAGTTCTTCGAAGGGGAATATTGGGAGAGTTCAGTTGGTTTGCTGCATGTACTCCACCATCCTGGCACCCCTCCAGATCATTACTCTTAGAAAGGAGTCAGCTTCATTGGATGATGATTGTCATGTTATTAGGGGTATTATAAAAAAAAATCATCTTTAAAATAACAGGTTAGATTGTTGGGGGTGGAGCCAAGATGGCCATGTGAAAACAGCATCATACGGGAGCTCTCTCACAAGTTCTGTCAGATTCCTATAAAAAAAGGAATCTGAGCAGATTCGAGAGAGTTAGAAAACACATGCAGCCTGAGTAAGGCAAATTTCCAAGCCAGGAGAGTCCGAAAGGCCAACGGGACGAATCTGTAGGCTGGGAGAGCTTGGCGTGCGGAGCTACTCCAGACAGCACTAAAGCAGAAGGAGCTGCAGAAACCAACATGCAAGACAGGCTGGGAGAAAGCTGGGTGCCCAAAACTGACGGAGATCCCCAGGGCTCCCAACACAGGATGGCAGTCTGTGGAAGTGACAAGAGGCAGTAGCACAAGGTCACTGGCCATGAGACATCAACTCCTGGGGCTTGCAGCCCAAAGGTATGAAACGCATTTTCTTGAACTTCTGGGAGACATAACGGCTGGCTAAATGGTTCTAATCCCTCCCCCCAACCTAGAGAATTCCCCAGGAAAAAAACACTGTAATAGAGGAGACAAAAGTGGGGATTCAGTGGCAGAGCCATGGGATTTCCAGAATCCCAGAGGGGCAGAGACAGCAAGGGTCAACACAAGGAGCCCAGACGTACCCTTGCACCCCCAGGGGAAGTGCCAGACACCTGCACAAACAACAAACAGCTGAGACCATTGCTGAAGAGCAACAGTGCTGGAGAGCAGCCCTAGGGGAAGAGGAGACTTCAGGCAGCCAGACCCCTCCCCAACACCTCAGGAAACTGAAGGCTACAATACACAAAGCCAGTAACTAGATGCACAATACCCAGAATAAGAAACCTGGAACAGAGAACCCTGAGCCCCAAAAGCAGAAATTCATTGTAAAGCCAGGAAAGGCTAACCAACATGAAGAAGAACACAAAAAAAAATGAGGACCATTGATTCTTTCTATGGAGACAGGCACGATCAAAATGCCAATTTGGAAGAGAATAGCAATGACACTATAGCCACATCTGATACCTCAAAAGGGAATGTGAACTGGTCTCAAGCACAAAAAGCATTACTGGAAGAGCTAAAGGAGGATTTTAAAAACCAAATTAGGGAGGTAAAAGAAAAAATGGAAAAAAAAAACGCTGAAGAAATCAAGTCCTTAAAAAATAAGATTGGCAAAATGGCTATGGAGGTTCAGAATCTAAATAGACAAAATGACACCCTGAGAGGTAAAATCAACCAACTGGAAAAGGAGACTCAAAAGCAAAATAAAGTCAGCAACTCATTAAAAATTTGAATTGAGCAAGTGGAAGCTAATGACTCTATGAGGCATCAAGAAGTAGTCAAACAAAATGTAAAGAATGATAAAATAGAAAAAAAAATGTGAAATATCTGATTGGAAAAACAACTGACTTGGAAAATAGATCTAGGAGAGACAATTTAAGAATTATTGGTCTATTGGAAATCCACAATGAAAAAAAGAGCCTTGACAGTATCTTCGAAGAAGTTATCAAAGACAAGTGGCCAAAGGTCCTAGAACCAGAGGGTAAAATAGCCATTGAAAGAATTCACCGATCACCCCCTGAAAGAGATCCCAAATTGAAAACACCAAGAAATATTATAGCCAAATTTCAGAATTACCAAGTCAAGGAGAAAATACTGCAAAGAGCCAAAAAGAAACAATTCAAATATTGTGGAACTATAGTGAGGATCACACAAGATCTCTCAGCTTCTACATTAAATGACAGGAGAAATTGGAATATGATATTCTGAAGGGCAGAGGAGCTAGGACTACAACCAAGGATCAACTTCCCAGAAAAATTAAGCATAATTTTTCAGGCAAGGAGATGGACATTCAACGAAATAAGGGAATTCCAGATCTTCCTGATAAAATGGCCAGAACTCAATGGAAAATTTGATCTTCAAATACAAAACTCAAGAGAGACATAAAAAGGTAAACAGGGGGAAAAAATCCCCACAAACCTTATTAATCAATAAGGGCAAATTATTTACATCTTTATATAGGATTATATCATTTTATGTATGTTATATACATATATATATTATATATACACATATATATGTATACATATACATATATATGTGTATATATATACATATATATGTCAATCTTGAGAATAGTACAGGTATTATGACAATTGAAAGAGATGCAAATACACTGTGAATGTCTGTATAAAATAACTGATATAAGGATAAAAACATAATTAAGAGATGTAAAGGGAGGGTTATGGGAGAAGAGGTAATGAGGTAGTAGAAAAGGGTAAATTACCTCAAATGAAGAGACACAAAAACATATTATAGTAAAGGGAAAGAAGGGAGGGAGAAGATCAGTATTTGAGCTTTACTGTCATCAGATCTGGTTCCAGAAGGGAATAACATACCCTGATAAGTATAGAAATCTAACTTGTCCTACAGGCAGTAGGAGGAGAAAGGGGGAAAAAAGGGAGGTGGAGGTCAGAAGGGAGGGAAGAAGTAGCAAGTGGAAAACAGTAAGATAAGGGAGGGGAATCAAGAGGAAAGGTAAACTGAGGAAGGCGGTGGTCAAAACAAAGCTTTGTTGAGGAGTGGAAGGGGAAAGGGAGAAATAAAAGCATAAACAGGGGGGAAATAGGATGGAGAAAAAGACACAGATAGAAATCATAACTGTGAATGTGAATGGGGTGAACTCTCCCATAAAACAGAAGCAGATAGCAGAATGGATTAAAAACCATAATCCTACAATATGCTGTTTACAAGAAACACATTTGAAACAGAGGGATACACACAGGGTAAAGGTAAAAGGCTGGAGTAAAATATATTGCGCTTCAGCTACAGTAAAAAAAAGCAGGTGTAGCAATCCTAATCTCAGACAAAGCAAAAGTAAAGATAGATTTAATTAAAAGAAATAAGGAAGGACACTGCATCTTGCTCAAAGGCACCATAAACAATGAAGCAATATCATTGTTTAACATATATGTACCAAGTGGTATGGCATGCAAATTCTTAGAGGAGAGGTTAGGGGAGTTACAGGAAGAAATAGACAGCAAAACTATAATAATGGGAGTCCTCAACCTCCCCCTTTCTGAACTTGATGAATCTAACCTCAAAATAAATAAGAAAGAAGTTAAGGAGGTGAACAGAATTTTAGAAAAGACAGATATGACATACCTGTGGAGAAAACTAAATGGGGATAAAAAGGAATATACTTTCTTCTCAGCGTTACATGGCACATACTCAAAAATTGACCATGTACTAGGGCATAAAAACCTCACAATCTAGTGCAGAAAGGCAGAAGTAGTCAAAGCATACTTTTCAGATCATGATTCAATAAAAATTATTTGTAATAAAGAACCATGGAAAAATAAGCTAAAAATTAATTGGAAGCTAAATAATCTATTTCTAAAGAATGAGTGGGCCAGAGAACAAATCAGAGAAATGATCGATAACTTCATTCAAGAGAATGACAGTAATGAGACAATATACAAAAACTTACAGGATGCAGCAAAACCACTTCTTAGGGGAAGTTTTATATCTCTAAATGCTTACATAAATAAAATAGAGAAAAAGGCAATCAATGAATTGTGCATGCAACTCAAAAAGCTAGAAAAAAAACCAATTGTAAATCCCCAATTAAATACCAAATTAGAAATACTGAAAATCAAAGGAGAGATTAATAAAATTGAAACCAAGAAAACTTTTGAATGAATAAATAAAACAAAGAGCTAATTTTATGAAAAAACCAACAAAATTGATAAACTTTTGGTCAATCTGATTAAAAAAAAGAATAAAATCAAATTATTAGTATCAAAATGAAAGGGGGCGAATTCACCTCTAATGAAGAGGAAATCAAAGCAATAATTAGGAATTATTTTGCCCAATTGTATGCTCGTAAATTTGACAACCTTAGGGATATAGATGAATATCTAGAAAAACATAAATTGACCAGGTTAACAGAAGAGGAAGTAAAATTTCTAAATAACCGCATCTCAGAAAAAGAAATTGAGCAAGCCATCAATGAACTCCCTAGGAAAAAAATCTCCAGGGCCAGATGGTTTTATATGTAAATTTTATCAAACATTTAAAGAACAATTAATTCTTATATTTTGTATACTATTTGGGAAAATAGGTGAAGAAGGAGCCCTACCAAATTCCTTTTATGACACAAATATGGTACTAATACCTAAACCAGGTAGAGTCAAAACAGAGAAAAAATTATGGACCAATTTCCCTAATGGACATTGATGCAAAAATTTTAAATAAAATTTTAGCAAAAAGGTTGCAGCAACTTATTGTGAGAATAATATACTATGACCAGGATTTATTCCAGGAATGCAAGGTTGGTTCAATATTAGGAAAACTATTAGCATAATTGACCATATCAACAACAAAACTAGCAGAAACCATATGAACATCTCAATAGATGCAGAAAAAGCCTTTGACAAAATACAACACCCATTCCTATTAAAAACACTAGAAAACATAGGAATAAATGGAGCCTTCCTCAAAATTATAAATAACATCTACCTAAAACCATCAGCAAGCATTATTTGTAATGGGGATAAGCTAATGCATTCCCAATAAGATCAGGGGTGAAACAGCATGTCCATTATCACCCACAGAAATGCTAGCTGTAGCAATAAGAGAAGAAAAAGAAATTGAAGGAATTAGAATAGGCAAAGAAGAAACTAAATTATCACTTTTTCCAGATGATATGATGATTTATCTAGAGAATCCTAGAGAATCAAGTAAAAAGCTACTTGAAATAATAAACAACTTTAACAAAGTTGCAGGATATAAAATAAACCCACATAAATCAGCATTCCTATACATTACTAACAAAGTCCAACAGCAAGAGATAGAAAGAGAAACTCCATTCAAAGTTACTGTAGACACTATAAAATATCTGGGAGTCTATCGGCCAAGACAAACCCAGGGCCTATGTGAACATAATTATGAAACAGTTTTCACATGAATAAAGTCAGATCTAAATAAATGGAAAAATATCAGTTGCTCATGGTTAGGCTGAGCCTACATAATAAAAATGACATTTTTACCTAAGTTAATCTATCTATTCAGTGCAATACCAATTGAACTACCAAAAATTATTTTACAGAGCTGGATAAAAAAATAACAAAATTCCTCTGGAAGAACAAGAGGTCTAGAATATCTAGGGTATTAATGAAAAGAAATGCTAGAGAAGGTGGCCTAGCCATACCAGATATTAAACTGTACTATAAAGCAGCAGTCATCAAAACTATCTGGTACTGGCTAAGAAACACAGTTGTGGATCAGTGGAATAGAATAGGTACGCAAGATGGAGAAGTCAATGACTATAGCAATCTACTCTTTGATAAACCCAAAGAATCCAACTTCTGGGCTAAGAATTCACTATTTCACAAAAACTGCTGGGAAAATTGGAAAATGGTAGGGCAGAAACTGGGCATAGACCAATATCTTACACTATATACCAAAATAAAGTCAAAATGGGTTCATGATTTAGGAATAAAGTCTGATAATATAAGCAATTTGGGAGAGCAAGGAATAGTTTACCTGTCAGATTTATGGGAAAGGGAAGAATTCATTACCCAACAAGAGATAGGGAGCATTACAAAATGTGAAATGGATAATTTTTATTATGTTAAATTGAAATGTTTTTGTACAAAAAAAAGCCAATGCAACAAAGATTAGGAGGGAAGCAGAAAATTGGGAGGAAATCTTTACAACCAGTGTCTCTGATAAAGGCCTCATCTCTAACCTATACAGGGAACTGAGCCAAATTTATAAGAATACAAGTCATTCCCCAATTGAGAAATGGTCAGAGGATATGAACAGACAGTTTTCAGAGGAAGAAATTAATGATATCTATAGGCATATCAAAAAATGCTCTAAATCACTACTGATTAGAGAGAAGAAAATCAAAACAACTCTTAGGTACCATATCTCACCTGTCAGATTGGCTAAAATGACGAAACAGGAAAATGGTAAATGCTGGAGAGGATTTGGGAAAGTTGGAACATTGTTACGTTGCTGGTGGAGTTGTGAACTGATCCAGCCATTCTGGAGAGCAATTTCGAACTATGCCCAAAGGGTATAAAAATGTTCATACCCTTTGACCCAGCAATACCACTTCAAGGGCTGTATCCCAAAGACATCACACAAGTGGGAAAAGGACCCATATGTACAAAAATATTTATAGCAGCTCTTTTTGTAATAGCTAAGAATTGGAAATCAAGGGGATGCCCATCAATCAGAGAATGGCTGAACAAGCTATGGTATATGAATGTAATGGAATACTATTGTGCTATAAGAAATGAGGATGATACAGACTGCATAACCTGGAAAAACCTGGAAGATATAATGCTGAGTGAGCAGAGCAGAAATAGGGGAACATTATACACAACCACAGATATATGGACTCTGTGAGGACTAACCCTGATAGACTTTGCTCTTCTCAGCAACACAAGGTGCAAAGACAACTCTAAAGGACTCACGATGGAGAATACTATCTACATCCAGAGAAAGAACTATGAAGTATGAATGCAGATTGAGGTACACTTTATGCTCTTTTTTCCCCTTTTTTTTCTCTCTTTGGTTTTCGTTTTTGGGGTTTTTTTTGGTCCTGTTTCTTCTTTCTCCTGATTCATTCCGTTGGTTATAATTCTTCTTCACAACTTGACTAGTGTGTAAATAAGTTCAATGCGAAGTTATACGTAGAAGATATATCGGATTCCATGCTGTCTTGGGGCGGGAGGGGGGCAGAGGGGGAAGAAAATGTGGAACTCATAATTATGTAGAACCGAGTGTTGTAATCTGAAATATATATATATATATATATATATATATATATATATATATATATATATATATACACATATATATATGTAAATAAAATAACAGGTTAAATAAATATATAAATTAAAATGGGATATTACATGTGAGTTAGTCTCTTGGTTAAAACTCTAAATTTCTCAAAAGCCTTAATTTAGTGGCTTAGCCTCTAATATCAGTTACTCCCAATGTACTTATTTCATGCCAAAAATGGGTCCAATTCACATATGCTTATGTGTATATATGTATGTATGTATACACATATGTATATACTCACATATATACACATACACCTTTTTGGATTAGCTACCTTTAGGTGACTCTTCAAAGTATTAGGGGAGAAATGAAATTCTTGAAATGTTAGTATTTAATTGGAAAATCGAGAATAATTAAATTTCTTTCTATCTAGTCCTTCTTCCCTTCTCCTATTACTCTGGCTCCCTGGTATCATATTTTCCTAGGTTGTTGAAGCTCTGTTATATGTTCAGAAACTTAATGAGGGCAAGACCAGTAGGCTTTTGTCCACGGTGCTAAATTTAGAGTGCCACACCCTCCCCCACTAGGCAGTCACAGACAATTTAGTTACTACTAGCTAGTAGCTAGACATAAGAATATAAAAAACATAAAAACTAGACATAAAACAGCTAGACCACTGAGGGTATTGTCCTCTTATTTCTCAATTTGTCTAATGTAAGTGAGGCTTCCTCCTTCTTGACCCTAACCTCACTGAATATCCTTAATACTATTTTCTCTGATTCTCTGTTCTAAATGAAATGGATGAATATTTACACATATGTTTGTGTGTGTACACACATATACATATATGTGTGCATATTTACAGATAATTCTCTTAATGATTCCCCTTTAAAGTTTTGACAAGCTCATTTATCTTATCTTCAAGGCCTTAGAAGCTAAGGCAAGAAAATCATTATAATTATAAATTGCCTTTTTCTTAGTTCCTAGGCAAGATATAGCCTTCTGCTACAAAAAGATTTCTTTTAGTCAACCAACTCTCAACATCCAATGTGAATGGAAAGGAAGATTTCCAATATAGTTTCCACAGTTTCAGTATCTGTTATTTGCCCTAGTAGACACCTTGAGAATAGGGAGGTTACCATAGCAACCTGGATGGGCATTAAAGTAGTCTGTGTTACAGGGAAGGAGAGCTGAGAACTCAGAGCACAAACTGAGGGCAGCCAATCTCCCAGCTGCCCTTGACTTCATAGCACTGGCCTCCTACCTGGGGCAGTTCTCTAGTCCCTTTTCATTTGACCAACCTCATTCCCCATAATGGCTAGGCTTCTCCCCTGGGGATAGTGGCCTACTGCATGTGTTTTGGTATACCACAAGGTTGAAGGAAATGATTAGGACATCTTTCCTTTCCAATTCCTTGTAGGACAGTAGAGATAGAGGATAGGAATGTAAGATGAGAGCCATAGACTGTGCTTGGGGTCAGAGGTTGAATTCTCTAGGGGATGGGCTACATCATGTTTGACATGATCCTATGATCCACCATGGATGAAGCTCAGAAGAAATTCGCCCATAGTGCAATGAAACTGAAGGCTGAGTCCTGGTGGGATGGATATATAAAGCCCTGAAGCTTTCCTGTATTCCAAATGAGTTCCTACCCATCTTATCCCTGATCTGTACCTTTTTGATGGCTGATATTGGGCCTTTTGCCTCCTCTCTCAGGTGACAAAATGACCAATTAGAGCTCTGGATATACTACTCCCATACTACGAAAAAATGATGAAATAACTTAATGGCTGGTGTTGGTTTTAAACTGCCTGTGAAAGGTTTGCAAATTGGAAGCTGTGAAAAATGGAGTGAATTATTTATTTATTTTTAAAGTCTAGAATTCCACTAACTTTTTAAGATGAATATTTCTGTTGGGCAGATTTACTTCTTTGTAAATTACTGCTTGAATGGTTTTCCTTAATGGTTCAGTGAACCAAGAATTAAACATATTTGCAATCAAACAAAAAGCAAGTGCTCTTGACATGTTAGATTTATGACACATTTTGGTTTAAGACATGCAGAATTCAGCAGTTTCAGGCTTGTGGAGAGTGGCCACTAAGCTACTGACTGAAATACAGATGGCAGCTAAAGGGGTACTAAGAAGGGTTTGTAAGGGAGAAATTCAGAGCTAAGTCAAATAAGGGACACAACCATGATGACCCTGGACAATTCATTTAACTCTGTTTGCCTAAGTTTCCCGAGCTGGAGAAGGAAATGGCAAACCAAACCCCAAATGGGGTCGCAAAGATTTGGACACGATTGAAAAATGACTGAACTGCATTCTATATAAATCTTGAATGTTCCCATATACAAATTAACATTCATATTAAATAGATTTAAAGCTGTAATGGATCCAAGAAGTCATTAAGTGTAAATTCACCCTTGCCCCCAATCTCAGAGATGAGGAAACTGAGACTCAGAGATATTGTGATTTATCTAAGTTGACATAAGTAATAAAGGACAGAACAAAGATTTGAATCCACATCCTTGGGCTGCAAATAAAACAAATTTTCACGTGATCTAAGTTTTCATTAGGGCAGCCAGGTGTCACAGTGGATAGAGCGCCAGGAGTCAGAAGACTCATCTTCCTGAGTTCAAATCTGGCCTCAGACATTTACTAGCTGTGTGACCTTGGGCAAGTTGTTTAACCCTGCTTGCCTCAGTTTGCTCCTCTGTAAAATAAGCCAGAGGAAAAATGTCAAACTACTCCAGTATCTTTGCCAAGAAAACCCCAAATGGGATCATGAAAAGTTGGACATGTTAAAAATGACTAAACCACAAAAAGTTCCCATTATTTTGGGGATGAGAAAGAGGTCTTGGATGTGTTGTATGAATATATTACCATCTGAACTTTGTGTCATGCTTGATGTTTTTTCTTTGGATTTCATAGATTCTCTTTTAATTATCACCTTTACCTCATTTGTCAAATGGGGAAACCGAGGCAGTTAAGGGTTAAAAGTGACTTGCCCAAAGACAGAGTGTGCTTGCTGGTTTGTTAGACTTTTAAACTTATCCACTACCTAATCTCTTCCTAACATTCTGAGTTTTGTTTTCTGTTTTTTTTGGGGGGGGGTTATTATTTTGTATTGTTTTTATATGTTGTTCTCTTCCGTGTACTCTCTGGTTTGGTCATACTCACCTAGAGAACGGGATCTAGGACTAGAGAGCAGGCTTTCTGAATCTGAATTGAGTACTGCTTCTTCTATTAGTCCATATTTCCTTTTCAGGCATAGCAAACCCTCTTCCATTGGGCATATGGTGATAAATGAGCTTGTAGTGACATTTGGGCTTCTGAAAAATCATCCCTATTTCCCAGTCAGGTTGCCCTATGAATGAGAATAAGCAGGGTTGTTGCCATCTTTCTGTGCGCCCTTTGACTGAACTGAGTATTATTTAATCCAGTGACCTCCAAAATTGGCTTTTCCAGTCAACCATTCTCTATCCAGAAGAGAAACATTAAGGGGTTAATGAACCCTGGCGAAGACGATGGCCCATCTGTTTTTAATTACCAAATGTCCACTCAAGATGGAAGGCAGACTTAGTGTTTGGGGAGGGCAGAATTGCCAGCCACAGACAGCTTTTGTCTTCCCTCTCCTTGCTGCCTGTACTAAAGACTATTCCCTCCTGAATTCTCTAACTTCACAATTTTCTCATGTCTTTTCTTGTCATTTTTTCATTGGGAACTCAGTTACAAAAGTCAGGATGCCATCAGAGAAGTACAAGGCTGGGAGGCTGGTTCTGAACATGCTGTATATGTAATGTAAGAGAGGAAGAAGGGTCACAGACAGAGGCTGTAGATGTGAGGTTATCCAATCATGGATCTACGTTAGAGAAGCCCTATCTGAACTGTATCTGTTGCTTTTCTCTCTCCATTTCATCCCTTATGCTTTTAGTGAAGAGGTTTTTAATCTTTTTGGGAAGGGGTCATTAACCCATTCGGCAGCCTGGTAAAGCCTAGAGACCTCTTTCCAAATTAATATCTTTAAATGCATAAAATATGTAAGCTTACAAAGAAAACCAATTATATTGAAATGGAGTTATCAAAATATATATAAAAAAATTTAAAAAACCAACTTCACAAACCTCAGGAACTCCTGTTTTACTGTATCTTGATAAGCAGTCAGACTGACTAATTTTAAAAATTCATTCTTTTTTATGGAAAGCATAAGCAGTTCTATCAGCAGTCTAATGGAAGGCTTGGTTTGGAGTTAAAACCCCTCAGTTTCAACCCCAGCTTTGCTCCTTCCTAATTCTGCAACCCTGAGCATGTTTCCTAACCTCCCTAGGTCTCATGGACTCCATCTGTAAATCAAAGGAATAAGACTTGACAATTACTAAGGTCATTTTAGATCTAAGTCTGACTCTATGACTTAGGAGAGGAGAAGACTAGGTTAGAGGGGGTTAAGGACTTCTAACTTCAGATTGAAAGCACTCTGCCTCTGTTGCTGCTGAGTTTTCATCATGCATAGATGGTGGTATGGGCAGGTTTTATTTAAAGGCTTTTCCATGGTCCATCACTGTGGAATAAGATAACCTTGCCCCAATATATTGATTCTAGTGCCAATTGACCATATCTTAAATCAGTATAATGATTTATAATAATTATAATTATAATAAATAACATTAGTATAGTCCTTTGGAACATGTAAGTGGTGCAGTGGATAGAATGTTGGCCCTGGAGTCAGGAATCAGGAATTTCCCAAGTTCAAATTTGGCTGGAGATGCTCCTGTATGAGCCTGGGCGAGTCACTTAAACCCTTTTGACTCAGTTTCCTCATCCGTAAAATGATCTGAAGAAGGAAATGGCAAACCACTCCAATATCTTTGTGAAGAAGACCTCAAATGGGGTAACGAAGAATCAGACTGAATTGACCCAACAACAACAATGTAGTCCTTTACAATCCTATACAGGGGAGCCGGATGGTACAATGGATAGAGTGCCAGGCCTGGAATCAGTAAGACTCATCATTCTAAATTCAAATCTGGCCTCCAAACACTTGCTAGGTGTGTGACCTTGGGCAAGCCATTTAACCCTGTTTGCCTCAGTTTCCTCATCTGTAAAATGATCTGAAGAAGGAAATGGCAAACCACTTCAGCATCTCTGCCAAGAAAGCCCCAAAGGGAGTCACAAAGAGTTGGCAATGACTGAATAACAAAAAGATTTATATAGATTTTTTAAGTTTGTAAAGAACTTTTCATCCATTATCTCAGTTGATCCTCAAAACAACTCTGTGAAGTAAGGGCTATTATTTTCAATCCCATTTTACAGATGGGGAAACCGAGGCTGAAAAGGTTACATGATCCGTTCAGGATCACATAACTAGTAAGTGTGGGAGGCAGGATTTGATGTCATCACTCTTTGACTTCTGCTTCAGCCCTTGGTCCACTTTGCCTCACTTCAGACCAACCTAGGAACAGATTTTACTGGAACCCACTGCTTGCCAACTTTTCTAGCCATCAAGCAGCAACACAGCTTTCAGGTGCCACCCCTCATAGATAAAATGTATGCTACTGATTCAGTCTTAGAAGGGAAGGGGAAGGGCAGAGAATGCGTTTTAAGTGCCTAATATGTGCCAGGCACTGTTTTAAACAGTTCAGAAATATGGCCTCATTTGATCCTCACAACAATCCTGGGGGATAGGCGCTAGCATCATCTCCACTTTACAGCTGAAGAAACTAAGGCAAACAGAGACTAAATTACTTTCTCAGGGACATACACTGAGCGAGTATCTGAAGCCACATTTGAACTCAGGTCTTTGTAACTCCATATCCTGAACTCCATCTGCTGTCCCACCTACCTTTTCAACAGGGCTTGGGCTTGGAGCAATATTTCTGACAACGAGTTTATAAAGTCGTCTATCCTATCTCCTCCTCTTTATAAAAAAATTTATAGTGCTTTAATACACATTAACTTGCTTGGGTGTTAAAATAATTCCATGAGGTAGGCATCATCAGAGGTGTTATCTATTCCTTTAATGATGCATTAAGTGCCACACCTGCAGTCACACCGCTGGTAAATAAAAGAAGCATCATCTGAACCCAGACCTTTCTGCCTCTGAAATCAGCAAACTATCAACTGCTATGCTGCTTTTTGATGGCTTGAAAATGGAGCTGAGTAATGAGCAATCACAAATATCTGAAAAAGGACTTTTTAAAAAAATTATTGCTTTTTTTAAAAATAGCATGTATATATTTATCTCTGCCACCATTCCCCTTTGTAACAAAAACAGTTAAGCAAGTGAAACTGACACACTGTTGGCACACTATTCCATACCCCAAAAACCCCATCAGTCTGCTGAGAGAAAAAAAAAAATATCTCATCAGTCTTCTGGTTAGTATTAGTCACATTTACCTTAACCTGAATCTTTTTTTTAGTATTTTCTTTCCAAGAAACACGTCTCTTGATTCTGCTTTCTGCACTCCACCTAAGTTCATACAGATCTTCCCTAGTTTCTCTGAGTAACTCAAATTTCTTGTTTCTTGCATAAGAAGTGCTGTAGTAACAATGGGGCTCTCCCTCACCTCAATCCTTCTTTGACCTCACTTTGTTACGTGCCTTGTTGTAGACAGCTGGGTCAAGGGGCTCAAAGAGTTTAATGACTTTTCCTGAAAAGTTCCAAACTGTTGTGATGGTTGCACCAGTGCAAAGCTCTACTGCTGTCTTAAAACAGCATTGCTTTTTTTTTTTTTTTTTTTTTCCATGTTTGCCAGTTTAGTGTGAGGTGAAACCGGTATTGTTAAAAGTTCATTTCTCTTGGTAATTTCCTGTAATATTTTGTCTGTTAATTGCATTTCTGAATTCTGGAGGTCATTTGTTCATATCTTTTGAACACTTAGCTAAGACATGGTTCTTAGTCTCATATTTTTGTATCAGTTTCCTACAGCAGATTTTATTCTGTTTATCTGATTAAACTGTTTTTCCCAGTCTAGTTACTCTTGGTTTTGTTTGCACACGTGCATTTTAATTTTATACTTCTACTCTTTGGTTTAGAACTCTCCTACTTATAATTGTGAAAGGCACCTCCTTGCATTGCCCTGATCTCACCCCATTGTGTGGGTGTTGTTTTTTTTTTTTTAAACAGTAGGCTGAGAATCCATTTGGAACTTATTGTGGAAATAAATGCTGATCTAAACATTTTCTGCCAAGCATAATCAGTTTTCCTAGTAGTTTTTATCAAATAAGGAGGGTCATGGTTTTAACAGTAGGTACTGAATGGATGACTAGCATCAACTTTAAAAGTTAATACCAGAGTGGTGTTGAGATACGCAAGGTGGAATCGAAGCAGCTCATTCTGCAAGTGAGAAAAGAAGTGGTAGAGCTGTGACCCTGGAAGGAAATGGATGAGGCAACAATGGGCCTATATCATAAGACCTGGAAAGAAAGGTTCATTCTGGTTTTGGGAGTTTGGACTTAAAAATAAAATGGTTTTGGAAAAATTATAATGCTCGAAGTCCAGTTTCAAGTAGTACGCTTTCCACATCAAGCCTGCTGTTCTCAATATAGGGCTGGTACAACCACACAGAGAAGTAGCTTAAAACGAGATCCTGGTTCGGTTCGTAGCATGGGCAAGTTCTTCAACAATGATGCATTTGAGGAGTATTTCCCTCTTGTACATTTCTGAAGTTTATTGGAAACTTCATAGAAGTAAGTAGTGGGTCATGTATGGAAACGGGTGTTTGATAATTTCCATTTCCACAATGGTCATTTGCTAGGTTACAAATTCCTTTAGTGGTTGATGTTAACTTTTCCATTTTCACCTGTACCTTAGCCAAGTTTTCTAGGATGTCACGAAGTTCCTTGTCCAACATCTCAAGTTCCTCCTTATATTTTGGATGTGCCTTTTGAGAATGGAAGCCAGAAGCAATGCTGTTACATTCTGGTTCTACCTTGACTTCAGTAGGTACACTGATTTTGATGTTTCCTATATTGTTTGCAACCAAAAACCCCATATTGCTGAGAGTCTCCCATTTCAATAATAAATTGTGCCAATCTGCAGCATTGTTCTTAATTTTTCTTGTGCTGACAAATAAGACAGTTCTTTTGGGAGTAACCATGCCAGAATTCTTCACATCCATGACTTTAAAGACCAAGATCCAGCTCGGTGCAAGCCAGGGAAAGTTTGATGGAACTATCCTATCACCCTCCTGAGCCAGAGCATGATTTTCTGAGATGGGAAAACACAATTCTTTGATGGATTTGTGATCAGATTAATGTGTGTGTGTATATATATTCCCCCCCACCACTGGTAAAGACTGAAATCCCTCTATACCTTTTCATCCTCTGTAGTTCTTGCCCATGAATTTCCATATATTACTTTTTCCCCAGTCATGTTTTATTTTTAAAATTAATTTATTTTATATGCATCTATAATCTGGTCCTCCTATTGCACCTCCATTGAATAACAAAAAAATCAAAAATATAAAACTTTCTTCATAAATATGCATAGACCTGCAAAACAATTCCCACGTTAATCATGCCTGAAGATGTGTCCTTAATCAATTCTTTGAGAGGAGAAGTTGGCAGCTAGGTGGGAGAGTAGATAGAGCATTGGACCTAGAATCTGGAAGACCTGAATTCCAGTCTGGTGTCAGACACTTACTCATTGTGTAATCCTGGGGAAGTGAGTTGCTTAACCTTGGTCTATCTCAGTTTCCTCATTTGTACAATGGGTATACTACTAGCACCTATCTCCCAGGGTTGTTTTAAGGACTAAAAACATCATTGAAATGCTGGTTATTATTATTGTTTATTATTATTGTTGCTGTAATTATTGTTATATTCATTCTTCTGGAGTGATGATTTGTCATTTCATGGATCAGAGTTCTAAAGTCTTTCAAAGCTGTTTTTGTCTACAAAGTTGTTATTGCATATTTTTTCTCCCTTTTTTCCCTGTTCGTGTCACTCTGCTTTAATTCATAAAAGTCTTTCCAGTTTCCTCTGAAACTGTCTACTTTGTCATTTCTTATGGCACAGATATTTTTATACTTAAAGATCCTTTCCCTCTTTTCTTAATTTCTTTGGGGTGTAGATGTATGCACAGCTTAGTAACCTTGGGGGTATAGTTCCAAACTGTTTTCCAGAATGGTTCAACCAATTCACAACTCCACCCACAATTCATTCATATTCTTTTTCCAATGACCCATCCAGCGTTTGTCATTTTTCTCTTTAGTTATCTTTGCCATATGATAGGTATGGAACATCAAGGTTGCTTTAGTTTGCATTTCTGTAACAACTGGTGACTTAGAGCATTTTTTTCATATGTTGTTAATAGCTTGGAATTTTTCCTTTGAAAATTGCCTTTTTATATTGCTTGGCCATTTATCTATGGGGAACTGATTCATAAATTTGAATCAAATCCTTATAAATAGTGTATATGAGAACGTTATCAGTATAACTTGCTCCAAGGGTTTTTTTTCTCTCATTTGCCCATTTCCCTTTCAGTTTAACTGACATTAGACTTTTTTGTGCAAGACCTTTTTAGCTCTACATAGAGAAAACTATCCATTTTATCTGGTGTGATATTATCACTGATTCAGTTGTGAACTCTTCTTCTATGCATAGGTCTGAAAGTTAATTTGTTCCTTGCTTTTCTAATTTGTTTATGATATGACTTATATCAATATCATATATCTATTTCGATCTTATCTTGGTACATAGCATGAGATGTTGGTCTAAATCTAATTTCTGCTAGAGTGTTGTCAGTAATTTTTGTCAAATGGTGAGTCCTTACCCTAGAAGTTGGGTCCAGTGTTTGTTTTTAGATATTGTTTTATATATTGTATGCCTAATTTACATATGTTAATATGTTGTGTACCTAATTTGTTCTACTGACCAACCTCTCTTTGTTAACTAGTATCAGATCATTTTAATGATTAGTGTTTTATGTCCAGTTTAAGATCGTGAAAGATCTTCCTTCTCACTCTTTCCTCTTTCTTGTGTTATTGCTACAAATAGCATTTATAGCACTATGTTAAATAGTAATGGTGATAATGGACATCCTTGTTTTACCCCTGATCTTACTGGAAAGACCTCTACCTTAAAAAATTACATATATTTACTACTAGAATCAGGTAGATATTATTTACTATATTAAGGTGTAATCTTATATTTTCCATAATATATCTAATTAATGTGTTGGAGTCTTTTCTCTGCATCATATAATATCTCTGAGGTACCAGTATAGCATTTTTGCTTCTCATGCTCAGTGCATGCCCACTCCCCCTCTTTTTCTAGTTATAACTATTCTTTTATTATTACTGCTTTGTATTATAGTTATTTCAGTATATATCATTTAGAAAGGCAGTATAGTCAACAAAAGATACTCTAAACTTGGACTCAGAAAGATCTAGCTTAAAATCTTTCCTCTAACATTTTGCTGGTTGTGTGTCCATAGACTAATCAATTAGCTTTTCTAAGCCTGTTTTCTTATTTTGAAATGGTGGTAATAATACCCATAAGACCTCACAGAGTGATGTGAAGTTCAAATGAGATCGTATATGTAAAATACTTTGCAAACTTTCAAGTACTACATACATTTCTGTATTCAGAGTCATTGCCATCTTCCTGGCTAGAATTAAAGTTCCTTTGCTCCCTTCCTAAGTTTCTAGAAAACAAAACTTTCAAGTACTACATACACTTCTGTATCCAGAGTCATTGCCATCTTCCTGGCTAGAATTAAAGTTCCTTTGCTCCCTTCCTAAGTTTCTAGAAAACAAATGTTTGTTGAATGGAATTGAATGGATTGGATTTATTTGGAACCAGATATAACCTAGCCAAAGTCTAAATCTGTAACAAGAATTTTTGTTTTCAGGCGTGTGATTAAAAAATTTCACTATATACTCTTCTCTCTGCTTAGTCTCTTAATCTTCCTACTGTCTAAATACATTAAGTTTTTGGCTATATATAACTTTGTTAAATTGAAATTTAATAATGATTTTGCCTTATGAATCATAATTAAATTTCACTAATACTTTATTGGGGGCCCGATTGAAGATTTCTTTACCAAGTGGCATAGCTGACAGGAACTCATGAAGTCATATAAGCAGCTAGGTGGCAGAATGGAGGAGCGATGGATTTGGGAATCAGGAAGATGTGGGTTCACCTACCTCAGACACTTATTCAGCAAGTCACTTCACCTCCTGAAGCCTCAGTTTCCTCATCTGTAAAATGGGGATAATAATGTTACTCAGAAATTCAGAAGCCTGCTATAAGAATCAAACAAAATAACATGTAAGA
This sequence comes from Trichosurus vulpecula, assembly GCF_011100635.1. Taxonomy (NCBI): domain Eukaryota; kingdom Metazoa; phylum Chordata; class Mammalia; order Diprotodontia; family Phalangeridae; genus Trichosurus; species Trichosurus vulpecula. The sequence continues at coordinate 555,001,042 of NC_050573.1, read as the reverse complement.
CATGTTGGGAAACGTAAAAGTGCTATATAAATGTCGGTAACGATTACTATCATATAAATCTACACAGCAGTGCTGAGTAAATCCATTCTTGCTTCTCAGGCTAGGTCCATTACTGATTGCCCGAAATTATTCAGTTTCTCACCTGCCTAAAGGTATTATTGGCCTTTGACCCAATTAATAGTGGTAGGGTCTAGACAGCTAAATGAATGGTTCTTTAATCATTTGCGTAACTGTGTCTTAAACTCAGTTACAAAGCTGCCTGCAAATGCTGTAGGTAAACCATGTTCCACATTTGTCCGCTGTATTGGTTTTTTCTGTTTCTGTTTCTTGGTGTCAGATGAATGGTTTTTACAATTCCTTCCCAAATTACTGAACAGTAATAAAATAAAATAAAATAAATCGTAGGCCTCTAGGGTATCACTTAGGTGGTTGTCTGAGCAACTCAGCCCTCCTCACTTTTGGTGGGTAGATGATACAGGCAGAAATTAGGAAATGAGCTACAAACTCCTCCATGGGGATAAATTGGGGACCTGGGAAGTTTTGGAACAAATATACATATTCACCTTCAAACCTACCAAAAGTTACATTTCTACAAATGCTATAAAATTATCTTAAACCCTGATTATAGGGTTACCCTGGCTAACATCATGAATTGTTTCAGTGGTGATGATTATAGGGAGCACATCAGGAGACACAAACCCTGAAGGGCTTGCCCTAGCAGCTTCAAAATCATTGAATAGGGTATTTTGCTCCAAATAACTTGGGAAGTCTGATGGCTATGTTCTTCTAGTTATGTAAATATAGGAGCACCACAAGAAGGGGCAAAGATAGGACTCCAAGGACTAAATTGGACACAGACTGGCAGAGGGAGTCAACAAATAGGAAACAGACTTCTGAGCCCATGTAACTGGAATCAAGTAGCAATGGCAGGCCTTCCAGAATTGTCCAGAGCAACTAGGTGCTGTAGTACTGGAGTCAAAGTCAGGAAAACCTGAGTTCAAATCTTGTCCTAGATGCTTACTGGCTCTATGACTCCGACCTAAGTAGTGACCTAAGTAGGTGACTTAACCTCTGTCTACCTCATTTTCCTTAGTTGTAATGGGTACTATGCCAGGGTTGTGAGAATAAAATGAAATAATATATAAAAAGCACTTCGCAAACATTAAACATTATAATAGCAATGATTAACAGTGATGATGATGATCACTTGTACTTTCAGTGAGGAGACCCTGATGACCTTGGTCACTAGTATCACAGTATTTCCTGTACAGAAGAAGAAAGAGGAACTTGTAGATTTGGGGAGAAAGTGAGAAGAAAGCCATGAAAGGTCAACTAGAGATCTCAGTTCTCTAGCATGTAGCTGGTCAAGGCCCATAGAAGTCCATATTTCTGATAGAGAGGTCTGAGTTGCCCTCACAAATAGGTAGTGCTACCCTTTAAATCCATGGGGAGTCTGGACAATGCTATTCTCTAAGATGAGGCTAATGATGCGGTAAATTTGAACCCCTTGCCATGATTTTACCACACCATCAGCTCTGCATCAGAGTAGGCTGAAGAGAGAGGTGGCAAATGGTCAAGATGAGGTTTTGGAGGTGGGAAAGACAAACCAACATTTTCACTTCCCAGAGGGAAATTGTTGTTCTTTTCACTTATGTCATTGTAGTCACTATGGATATTGTTTTATTTGTTCTCTCACTTCTCATAAGCCTTCCTATGCTTCTCTGAGTTCTTCATAAACATAATTTCCTATGGTGCAATAATGTTTCATTACATTCATGTACCACAAGTTCTGAGCCACCTGGGGAGTGGATCTTCCCATTCAGGATTCCAGCTCAGCTGGATCGCCTTAGCTTAGTGGTTGTCCTCATTACTATTCCTTCTTCTAAGATGAGGACCTCAGAAAACCTCAATTCAGAGAACACAGTACAAGAATAAATCTGATTGGCACCTGCTTTTTGTTGATTCCCACCTGGCAGCTATATATGAGTGGGCACTAGGGCTTATACTCAATCTCTTAAGTAAATGGCATCAAAGTCAAATAGAAATAGGGGTCACTAATCCCTACCTGAGGATCTCTGCTGGCCACACATTGACTTAGCAGTAAAAGGTAATATTCTCTATGTTTTATTGTTTTATTATTTATTTTGTTAAATATTTCCCAATGGCATTTTAATCTGGTTAGGTGCACTGAGGAACTGTGGGCCCCTAATGCCTTTTGGCAATCTGCTTAACACTTAGGCTATGTGAGGAAGTATGTGAGGGAACCTGTTTCAGTCTTCACACTCTGTAAGATCTCATAGACTCAGATCTACAGCCCCAGTTCTAAGACTTCCCAAACCTCCACACCGGGTATGCTCCTTTTGACTCCAGTCACGTTGATTTGCCGCCCGTCCGCACAAGTATTGGCTCATAATCTTGCAAAATGTTCATGGTCCTACTTCACATATTCTTCCCACACTAAATTTACATTTGCAATAAGCAGACTTACCAACAGCAGAAAGTGAGATTCTATCCATTCTTTCTTCACTGATCACCACTGTCCAGAGATTATCCTAATGCCAACTTACAGCCCTGGCAAGGGAATGACTCACAGTTATGAGCAGCTGTCCAATACTTCCCTCCCACACAATGCTGTATAACTTTTAGGTTCAATGCTCTAGACACAAAGAGCAGAGTCATCTTGGCTTCATCAAAAATAGACTCAGTTTCCTCATCTGAAAAAGCTGGCTAAATAATAGCATCTATTTCACAGGCATGTGAGAATGTAATGAGATAACTTAAGTAAAGTGCTCTGTAAACCTTAGAACATTATATAAATGCTAGCTGTTAGGTTGTTGTTCAGTCATTTTCAGTCATGCCTGACTCTTTGTGAACTTTTTTTGGGTTTTCTTGGAAAAAAGATACCAGAATGGTTTGCCATTTCCCTCTCCAGCTCATTTTACAGATGAGGAAACTGAGGCAAACAGGATTTTAAGTGACTTGCCCAGGGTCACATAGCTGGTAAATGTCTGAGGCTGGATTTGAACTCAGGAAGATGAGTCTTCCTGACTTTAAGCCTAACACTCTATTCATTATACCACATCACAGCCTTCTAGCTGTTATTATTAATATTAATGAGATTAGGTCATGTTAGACTATTATTTCTTCATTTCATAAGATTAATAGACTTATATACAGGGTACCATTGTAGACATGGAGTACCTAGATTTTGGCAAAGCATTAGACAAACTATGCAGTTCTTTCTTCAGGAACAAGATTCAGGTTATATAATAGTATTGTTAGGTGCATTCAGAACTGGCTAAGGACCAGATCTAAACTTGGAGGGAGGTCTTGACTCAAACTTGAACTTGGAAGGAAGTCTCTAGTAAAGGGTAACAGGAGTTTTTTCTTGCTTCATTCCATTTAACATTTTTACCAGTAACTTGGATGAAAGCATAGACGACAGGCTTATCAAATCCATAGATGACATAAAGCTAGGAGGAATAGCTAACATTTTGCTTGACAAACTTAGGGAGCAAAAATGTCTCTACAGGCTAGAACAGAAGTATAATAAAATGAAATTTGATAGAAATAAATGTCATGGTCTACATTAAAGTACAGAAAATCAACTTCACTAGTACATGATGGGGAAGACCTGGCTAGATAGGAGTTTGTGTGAAAAAGTTCTGTAGATTTTAGTGGGTATTAAGCTCAACATGGGGCAGCTAGGTGGTACGGTGGATAGAACACCAGAGCTAGAGTCAGGAAGACCTGAGTTCAAACTTGGTCTCAGAAGCTTACTAGATGTGTGACCCTGGGCAAGTCACTTAATCCCACTGTCCTCAGTTCCTCATCTGTAAAGTGGGGACACACCAGAGAAGGAAACGGCACACAACTACAGCATTTTTGCCAAGAAAACACCAAACAGGGTCATAAAGAGTCAGACAGGCCTGGCAGGGTCTTTTATATTTAGGTGTGTCTTTCTTCTGATTGGCTTGACAGTACATTGTTTGAACCTTCCCTGGCAAAGGCAAGATAATCCAGAATAGTGGATATTTGATGAGGTGGGTTGGTATATTAGGAAGGCAGAATTTATGATTTCAAAGAGAATCTCATATGTGCCTAAAAGGTCCAGAACCGCAGGATATAAGGAATTCTCTAGGAAGAAGGTAGGAGAACTAAAGCATGTATTTAGACTCCACAGTAACAAGCCCACAAAACCAGCGTCCCCATTTTGATATTTTCATCAAAAGCTTCCAGGCCCAATAAGTCTGCCTCACAAGGGTAACCAGGAGGCCACAGAGAAGCGAGATGGTGTAAGGCAAAATCGTATACATGCTTCCCCTCTATGGTAAGAAGATTACCCACTAGCCTCCAGTCAGCTCTGCTACCGGCAGCTCAGCTTCGGCTGTAGGCGTCTCTGGCTCCAACTGGAAGAGAATCTTCAAGCTGTCCTCTCCCGTCTTATAGAGTTTTTGACATCATCAAGCGCCGCCTGAACGACCAGGGCCGATTGGTTCTTGACTTGGCCCCTCTCCCTAGCGTAGACCAGGTTAACACACCTCCCCTCAGCCAGCCCCATGACTCATCACACAGGAAGTTCTCTGATTCCTGGCATGGTCGCTGGGCTTCCTGCCCCGGAATAGCAAGCCCCAGTGTCCAGGGAAGCTCAATGAGGTAAGCTGAGTCATTCAAAGAAAACAAAGTCCATTCTGGTTACAGTTGAGTTACTTCAGCTTCTCCCTATTACTTCATCTTTGGGAAGTGAGAGTAATCCCCAGGTGATAGTCATCCTATCTGCTTCTGGGGGGAAAGTGGCTGGCCTTCAGAAGGGGTTCCTCTCTTACACTTAAGGACAAACCACAGCCTGTGAGTAGTTGGAGTGGCCTCGCCCCTCCCCTCCCCTCTTCCCTTACCTAAGTGTATTTTGCCCAAAGGAAGGTAAATTTTGATGGTGGAATGCTATCTAGCTAACTTGCAGTTTACAGGCTAGGTTTCTTTCTCAAAGACCAAGCCTTAGAGCCAAGTCACTGCATCTCATGGATTGGACAACAATAGGTCCCTGCCCAAGCACCACTTAATGGTTGCTTTTTGGGCCCTCCTGGCTCAGAATGAATATAAATAGTAATTGTGTCTCTTTTGGCCAGAAACCTTGAGGGTCTTCCCCTCCCAGTTTGATTTTTTATTTTATTTTTTTTTATTAAAAGAGCCATTCCTTGACTCACTTCTTAAAGAGTCCTATTCACTGAATGGGTGTTGCCTCACTCAAAGAAAAGACCTTAGCTTAAAAGGGGCAGGTCTCCTACTGCATCTTGGGCCTTCTCCAGTTGTCCTGATCTATATCTGGCCCCTGGACCCAAATGGCTCTGAAGGAGAAAGTGAGGTTGGTGACTTTGCGCAGCCCCTCTCCCTCAAATCAAAGTCAATTGCAAGTCATGTCATCATCTCCCTAATGTTATGGTGTCCTTCAAGAATGAAAGACAAAATACAACCATAAGGAATCCTAGTTGCTTTACGAGAGCCAACTGCCTCTAGCAATCTTGGCTAGAAATACAAAAACTGTATCAACCAGGTCCAATAGAAAACAAGTCATCCCTAACTTTGATGAGGAAAAGCAAAGCACTTAGCATGATTCCTGATACATAGTAGGTGCCTAATAAATAATGATTCCATCCATCCATCCATCCGGAAGGTGATGGCTGAACTTCACCCTTATGCTTGTGTTTTCACAAGACTGCATTGCCAGTCGCCCGAGGTTTGTAGGCAGTATTAGGAGACTAATGGCTTGAATCCATTTGAAAATTCTCAGTCAGCAGGTGGAGGGACTCTCACCTGCCCTCTGATGGTGCCTATTTTTGGGGGCTTTTGTTAGTTTCACCCATCAGCAGCCAGTCTCTGGTAGCTCAAGGAACAGCTATAAGAAGCTGTTATCATGAGATTTTTCTCTCTACAGGAGTCATGTTGAGTTTTTAAAATCCTATGATCAAAGAGTATTAGTATGAGAAAGGATCTCAAAGACTATTTAGTTCAGTATTCCATCCAGTGTTACCCTACCTCCCCTCCATATCATCCTTGAATAGGTGATCAGCCTTTGCTTAAGCCTTCCCATTATCACTTCATGAGGCACCTTTTCCCATTTATAGACGACACAAACTATTAGAAACATATATATTGACTTGAAACGTACTTCATTGTAATTTCCATTCACTGACCTAAGTCCAGCCTTTTGGATCAAGAGAAAATAAGTACTCATCCTTCCAGATAACTGTCATGACTTCTCCAGGCTAAATACACTCAGTTCCTTCCATGGATCCTCATGAAACATGGTTTTGAAAGGCACTTTTTATCACTTTTCCTCTGGAATTATTGTAGTTTGTTGATGATCCTCTTAAAACCTCAATTAATTGAGGATTTAGTAACTAACTACCGTGTGCCAAACACTTTGCTAAAAACTAAATAATACAAATAATAAAATAATTCCTACTCTTAAGGAGTTTAAATTCTATAGGAAAAAAACCCAGCATATATAATATATACAGAATCACTTGGTCAGTTAGTGAACATTTGTAAAGTATCTACTGTGTACTGGGTACTGTGCTAAGTTCCAAGAAAATAAAGAAACTCGGAGTTTCTTTATTTTGAATACTTTATATTGACGGAATTCAAATCTAATGGGGGAGACAATATGTAAATAACTGTATCGAACAAGCTAGATATAGAATAAATTGGAGATAATCAACAGAAGACACTAGAATTAAGGAGAATCTAAAAAGACTTCCTGCGGAAGGTAGGCTTTTAGCTGGTATTTGAAGGAAGCCGGAGAACCCAGAAAGTGGAGATGAGGTGGAAGAGGAGCATTCCAGGTACAGAGGACAGTCAGTCAAAATGCCTGGAATATGGAGATGAAGTTTCTTGTTTGAGAAGCAGCAAGACGGCCAGTGTCACTGGAGAGCAGAATGTGTGTGTGTATGTGTGTGTGTGTGTGTGTGTGTGTGTGATAAAGTGTAAAAAGACAAGAAAAAAGATGAGTGTGTGTGTGCTGAATTATGATAGACTCAGAACTCCAAACAGAAGATTTTATATTTGACTTAAGAAGTGATAGGGATGTGGGAAACATTTGTCTGAGCAAGTGCACTCTCTATACAGGAGATACCCATTCACTAGGAACGTAGACTAATTGGCTAAAACAAAATGAGAACTTTCCTGGCTTCACAAGGAATACTGTTTTTTCCTAGACTAAGCACATTTCTCACAATTTGGGGGATCTAGCATCAGAAAAGGGGAACCCACTAAGGAGAATGGGCGGTGCCCCGTTGGTTTCCAACAGCCCAAATATGGGAGTTTCCCCTCTTCAGACCTAGGAATGTGGGTAAAATAATGAGACATCTATCCCAGGCAACCAGGAGACCCTATGCATAGGTCAAAGTGAGAAAATTGACTGTTAAGTATTGTATGGTTAATGTATTTTTTACTTGACAGGAAAATCTTTTCCATCCATTAATAGGCTCATGTGACCTGCTTAAGTCACATGGAAGCCTAAGTTACATGAGCCTGGGTCATAAGGGTTGTGATGCCCCCTGATGTTGAAGAAGTGTATATATACTCATAGGTTGGCATTTTGCTTTGGGGCTCATTCATAGGAAGAGTTTTTGTTTGATTAAAGTAAGATTGTTGACCCCTTTGAAGTTGCTTGCCTTTAGAAAAGCAGATCGGAGAACCTGTCCTAGCAGCCCTCCTGTGGGCTGGTGTTATTGGTTTTACACCCCTACAGCAGCAGCAAGTAACATTGTTGTTACAAGTATCACTCTGATGGTTGGAATATCCTACAGGTCTGAGAGGGGTTCTGGTAAAGGTGAGCAAACTGAAGGCGAGTGAGTGGCTTATCTGGGGCCTGGCTTAGGAGAACAGAAGGGAGAAGCCACAGAGAGATTGTAAGATAAAAAGGTCTCAGTCCAGGAAGTTAGGATGGGAATGAGGAGAGAGAGGCACCCCTCCAAAAGTAGTCCCTTAGTGGAGGGTGTGGAACTATCCAGGCATGTCCATGGTGCTGGAGGAGACAGAGTTCTCAGGAAGGAAGGATACCCTTTTGAAATTGGCTAAATGAAAATCAGAGTAAATTATAACTCTGAGTTCTTGACTGGTCTGAATTCGAATTCTAAATTGGTGTACACTTGTACTGTCGTCTCTGTGTTTGTGAAATGTTTCATGTTTTGTGGTGAGAGTTTAAGAAAAAGCAGCTAGAAAAACCTTTAAGGAATTTTTTTATGTCTGGGAGAAGACTCTCCAGAAACCAGAAGGTGGGGCTAGCAGAGGGTTTGAATCCAGATCTAATTACATCTCAAAGCTAAAGTTTGTGTTTTATGTTTGAATCAATGTATCTGATATCAGGCGATGTGTTTAAAATTGAAAAATAAGGGGGGGGCGGGGCGAGGCAGAAACGTGGTTAGCTTGGTGTGTAAATTGTTAGGCATTTAACTCTAGTTTTTAAGGTACAGAAAAGCTGGATGAAATTGGTGAGTAAAAATATTTTTTATTTATTTGAAATGTAAAGGAGGGCAGAGGTGGTCTGAGTGAAAATATTTGGAAGGTAGAATAGAAAAAGGAAGGATTTAGATGGGGGTGGGGCAGCAGCAAGTCTACGTGCCCTCAGGCCCATGCACTCAGCCACTCCCTCCCCCATCCGACTTTAGAAGATTGGGTATCTCGAAAGAGTACAAGGAAGGTTAAGTATCAGGGGCTTAAAGTGAAAATTTGTAGCCTGATTTGTTAACCAAGGGACAAAGTTGTGGAAAGTTAGAAGGAATTATGTCTGTCTTCCTTTCAGGACAGATCTGTGGGAGGGTTTTATTGAATTCAATATTGGTAGTGACTATGGTAAAGATACTGCTTCAATTAAATATTAAACGCCAAAGATTTCTGCTTGGAAAAGAAGCCAGCCACATTTTGTTCAAATTCCTTAGGCCTTTTGTCTGGGCTAAACCCTTTAGCTAATCTGATTCAAACCTTTTCATAAAACCTCAGAAGAATAGGAGTTAGGGGTTGAAATGCCTAAGGTGTATTTTTTTTTTTAAATCTGGGGTCTCAAAAAGAGCCTGGACTTCAGCTTTTTGAGGAAATGGAGCAGGGGTTGTTCAAAGGCAGGAATATACAGCTGGATGTCTTTTGGGAGAAATATATAAATTTGTGGATATTTCCTTTTAAAAGGCGAGGCTATTGGACTTTGAGAAGGAAATATATACATACATACGTATATATATCATGTATATAATATATATATGTATATATATACCTGAAGAGGTTATTGGTAAAAAATGATGATTGTATAGGTTTCTAGGTGTGCTCGAGACCCCAAAATACCGACCCGCCGGGTCCTGCCGAAAGAATTCAACTCAAGCCTTCTCAGCCAAGGGGAAAGACAAAGTTTATTCGGGATTCACCATAACGGGTTGTCTTAAGAAATCCTACCCTTTGTGATGCCTGTTTTCACAAGCGGGCCAGATTCAACCTACTGAATTAGATTAACTCTGAGCGCCTTTATGGAGGCAAGATGGAGATTATATACACAAAGGTTGTAGGAGGGATTGAGGGGTGGTCTGGGGTGACTAGAGGAGGGGTTTAGGGAGGGCCTTGAGGAGGAGTCTAAGGAGGACCAGGTGAGGTCAGAGTCCAGGAGACAGGAGAATGGAATTAAGGGTTGGAAGTAGCTGAAGGCATGCATATCTATAGTAGCAATGGAGGGCAAGGTTTAGGTAGAGATTTGGGCCTAAATGATAAAGTAAGGCTTATAGCCTCAGGGAAAGGCCAGATCTAGTTGGGAGATTCAAGGACAGTTCAAGGGGGCTCCCAGAGACTGTGCCCTCATCATACCTACACACACTCATATATATATACATATATATATATATATAATTGAAGCGTTTGCATATTATTATTTGGCATTATGATTGTAAAGGGCTTAACATAAGAACTGGCATATGTTAGGCATAACATTGTTATTATCTCTCTGATTTAATGTAATTGTTCCATACCTGAAGTGGGTTTTAAATACTGAAAGGATTGTATTTCTAAATTGTATTGTATTTCTAAAATTCTCTTAGATTGAAAATTTGAGAGATCATTGTGAGGTAGAAATGGTCTTAAAGCCATTTTTTTAAATCTGATTTTTGTTGCATATGAATTGTTTTTAATTTAAAAGGATATGATAAAAATTTGATAATTTGAAACTTATATTTGATTATAAATAAGTAATAATAATACTATAGCAGATTTTCCATTTTGAAATCTTGGCTTTTATGAAAGTATATATAGTGATTTAAAGTTATAGTTTCCACATATTAATAATGAGATGGGGCAGGTAGGTGGCACAGTGAGTAGAGCACCGGCCCTGGAGTCAGGAGGACCTGAGTTCAAATGCAGCCTCAGACACTTGATACTTGGGCAAGTCACTTAACCCCAATTGCCCTGCCCCTCCCCCCCCCCAAATGAGAGGAATGATTCTCTGTGCAAAGTGATTTAGAAATGCATTCACCTAAATTTGATAATGGGTTGTTTCAAGTTTTAAATACATAATAATGTTTAGGGCATTGTTACACTTCTATGGTCTAAATGTTGTTAGAATTATATTGTCAGAGAAAAATGATGAATGGGTTAAGAAGCTGTTAAGTCATCCAATTTGACCATATGTTACAATTTAAGAAATCATAAACTTCCAAATTTTGTCTTTATTTAAAAGGAAATTTTAGTTAAAATTGTTTTTCTATAAAATATTTACAAAAGTATGTTTGTGAAGGAAAACTTGGTAATTACACGATTATACAATTGGGATCTTCTTTTGTAATTTTGTTTGAATTGTAAACTGTTTTTAAAAGAAAGGGAGATACTTTTAGAAGAAATGTTTTGTAAGCTGTTTTGTATAATTTTTAGAAGGCCTACTAAATTTCTATTTGTAAGCTAATTTGTTGTAGTTCAAACCTACTGTGAATTTTCTGACTTGATATTTGGGGAATTATGTTTATATAAAGGCCATATGGAGGATTAAAGATGGATGACAAGATAGAGGAGAAAAGGGGAATTTTGTGACCCAGGATGGGGGGAGGACAAGAAGTTCTATGCTATTTCAAGATAAGGGGAAGAGACTTTGTAATGCCTTCTGGTTAGAGACTGGAAGTTTTGAGACTGAGAAAGGAATTTTGAAACAGCATCCTTATGGTCTCCTCCTTCCCTTCCCCCCTTCCTACCCCTTTAGTCTAGACAAGAAGAGAGAGCTTTACCTTTCCCCCATCCTGGCAAAAGGGAAGGAGGGGAAAGGGGCAACAGCTACAGAGAAGGCCCTGCAGGTAATGACCCTGAGCCTCTGTTGCAACAATTCGTCTAGCAGCTGCCGTGGGGGTAAAAAACCAACACAAACCCAACAACAAGAATGCTTCCAGCACAAGTTCTTTTGATCTGCTTTACTAAGGAAAGCAGCATTAAGGGGTTAACAATCTTACTTTAATCCAACATATACATATCATTCACTTAGTTCAGGGGGAAAAGTCCAGCACCCTGAACTTCAGAGCAAATACAAACAAATTACAAAGATACATTATAAACAGACTAAATACAATTCATAGTTACCAAGAAGGCATCAACATCTGGGTTCACAAGCTGGAGGGCTCTTAACTACAGCTGCCCAAAGTCTTCACATCAACACTACCCCAAGGGTGAGAGCCTCAAGCAAATAGCTGTGTTCTCTGTTTTTGTACAGTCTTTGTGCATCATCAAACGTCATCTGAGCAACCAGAACTTAGGTGCCTACTATTGGCTCTGGTCTTAGCAACTCCCCTTAGGGCTGCCCCCACCCCCAACCGCACCAGGGGCTTCACGCCCACATAGGCTTAGCACCTAGTAGATAGGGGTTTGGGCCTGGGGCTTTGTACCTAGTAAGGCTCAATCAAAGACAATTAATTTAGCATTCTAAAACAGTAAAAAAAGTCCCAAACTTAATTAATATTACAGCCTCTGGGCCTGGGAAGCCTGGAAGCATCACCCAGGTAGCAGGAGGTTAGAAAGCAGCATGCTTCAGACTTGGGTAAACTTTGTTAAAGTTGTATTTTCTATATAAAGTGTATCCAACAAAATTGTAGTCAAGTATATCAAATTGGTAACCTTTTGTATATGGAGTTCCTAAACAAGGAACTTGGTTAGATGAGAATTTGCAAATGATCTCTAGTGATTGGCTTTTAGGACAAATTTAAAATTTGAGATGTGAGCCCTGGTAAAGTTTTCATTATTGAAACTTGTCATCTGATGTAAAAGAACCCACCATCTGGGGGAGGTGCCATTAGCTACTCAGAGAGAACAGGTGGAGGTTTGCATCTGGGGAAAAGCTGAAAGGACAATCCTAGTCTCAGCCTGGAATAGGATCCTTCTGGCTGTTTCTCTATTGTGTTCCTTTGAAAAAGAATGTTTCCCACCTGACTGTTCCTGAGTCTGGCTATAAGGTGGATGTGATACTGTGTGTGGAAGGCTGTGATGCTTTGTCTAATCAGGTCCTTGGCTTTCCTTTTTATGATAGGTCTTTGTAGTCAAAGCAAATAGTGAAAAATGTGAGCATAATACAAGTATGTGAAATCTTGCTGTTTTTGCTCCAAATGGATAGCCATAGTCATGTGAAAGAATAAAATCCTTAGAATAGAACATTCTTTCTGAATGTTACGGGAATAATTAGATAAAGAAAAAGAAATAAAGATAGAAACACAATGTTGAATCATTATCCCATAGATGAAATCTGGGATGCATTTAAGTTGTGGTACCCAAAGACCTAGAAGGTTTTATGGGGAGAAAAGGGAAATTTGATTTTATGTTGTTATTTAACCAGGTACTAGAACAAATGTAGAAATGCATGCAAGCTACTTAAGGCTCAATTTAAAGATGTTCCTTAGCCAATGTGCATATCTGAAACTGATTATTGGAACTTGCTATTCAAGGTTTTATGGGACTGTTAAATGTTACTCTGAGTTTGACTCCAGGTATAATTATCAAGAAATGCTGTTGGGCCACTGATCCATGATGCCAGCAACCCTGTGAGGTGCATCTATGAATTGAGCTCATGGGAAGGTTGAGAGAATGATTTCCAAATGAGTGGAGGTAGGATTCTCCTGACTCAGTTGACACCTGGAAGACTTTAAGCTTGGCTCAATGCATTTTGACAGTCTACACAACTTCTGCCTGGAATTCACATGAAGTTAGGGAAATATTGTTCTCTTGCTTTAGTTATGTCCCTATTCTTTTAATGGCAAATTTCTATAATCAAAAGTTTTGTAAGCATAATACAAAATCTATTAAATAATAGATTGATTCTGGAACATCTAAGGTTACTATAAGATTGAGCAATTAGGCTAGGATTTTAGCTCAACCAACAACTATTTAGCCTTGCATCTATTACTAGTTCATATTCCTGTATTATTCATAATGGTATGGAGACAATTAGGTCAAGGGTTTGTGAAATCAGGATACTGTTGTGTTGCTTAGTTAATATCATGTTTGTTAGAATTAATGTTAAAAGAAGAATGGTTTGTGGTCTGTCTTGTAAATGGTTTAAAAGAAGCATAACATGACCAGAAGCTGGAATTGTTTTATGACTTCGTATATACTGTGTTAAAGTTGAATACTCAATGTATTTATGTATATGTTGGAGCCTATTATTAGTTCCTTAGGGGAATCTCATCCTCCTGAGGGAGGAATGAATAATGGACAACTGGCCAAGGTTCCAATTTTGATTTCATAAGGATAGCAGTTCTGTAGGACATAAGGAAGTGGATTTCTACAAAAAGGTGACAAGGAGATGCTGTGGATGCTATGCTGGACCAGAAAACTTCATCCCCACCAGACAGCTGTATGAAAAGAGACTTCTGAATCTTAAAAGGACAATTGCATTATTGTTTTCCTTTGGGACTGTATCGTTAATGGAATGGGAACATCTTTCTTGCCCATTAATAGGCCCATGTGACCTGCTTGAGTCACATGGAAGCCTGAGTCACATGAGCCTGTGGTGGGAGGAGCTTGCCAAATGGGTAGAGCAGAAAGGGTGGAATAGGAAGTTGGAGTGAGTCAGAGCCGGGAGAGAGGAGGGAGTTGGAGCTTGGAGAGAGAAAGAGAGAGAGCAGACAGAAAGATGGAGCAGCCAGCATGAGTGAGAGAGGGAGCCATTTTGCTTAAGGGAGCTGGTTTGTGGGAAGGCCCTAGTGGAGGGAAGGCTTGAGGATGGCTGTGCCTCTTGCATTGGTAATGTGTATAGACTTCTTGATTACTGTAACAACAAGGCAATAAACATAACATTAATGGTAATCGTGAATATGCCCATGTGTTTCTGTATTGTATTCTGTATTATGTATATGAAAGACTCTCTACCTAGAATGTAGAAGTAAAACATTTATTCAGACACCAGAGAACCATATACCTTAACCAGACAATCTGTTCTCACAACCTGTTACGCCTATTTTATCATAATAGCAAGGAACTTAAAACACAATATCACAACATGGAGCCTCGCCATCCCAAAACCTCTCTGACCAGACGTCTGCTGGGGCCTTCCCCAAAACTCACAGTATAGGTATCACAGGTCGACTTTCTTTACCTTAGCTCTAACTATCATGACATCCATTCACAGCCATAATGGCTCTTTCTCAACATTGCCTGTGACACAACTTCATTTTCCTCTCAGCAAGCTCCTCCCACCATGTGTGTTTTAGGCTTCCTTTGACATAAGCAGGTCACATGTCCTAATAATGGGTGGGAAAGATCTTCAACTTTAAATTGCTATTACACTTACGATGATAGATTTGGCTTTCTGGTGTTTGAATGCATACTTTGGTTTTCTTCCATGGAGAGAGTCTGTTATATTTTGCGATTCAGAACTATGCCAGCATATTCATAGCAGCTGTTGTGGATTTGCACTGGTGCTACAGGGTCTCTGTATCTGTCTTTACAAAGGGGACTGCCCCCTTTTGATTTGTCACTGGGTCTATAAACCTCTCCCCCTATACCTACTTAAAGGGGAGATGGATAAGGGAAAGAATTCATATGAGAAAGAGAGTAAGGGAGTATTAAAGATGTGGAAACAAAATTTGAATAACAGAAAAGAGAAGGAATTGTGGGAAACAGAGGAGGAAGTCTGTTTCCATAGGATTAAAAGTCCTCCCAGTTTTTTAGGGGTGACAACAGAAGTGATGACAAGATGTAAGTCAGAGGTGACTGGTTCTAGTCAGAGCTGTGATCTGGCAGAATCAGGCTTCTGATCAGGTAAAAGGTTAGAAGCTTGTGTGCATGCTGTTATGGTAATTAGGATGGAACTTTTTTTGCTGTCTTCTCTTTGGAATGCTAAGACCATCAAGTGCCTTTATGGAGTCTTGCCTTTGTTTGAATAGGGCAGGTAAAATGGACCCTTTTGTCTTTTGTTTTGGAGTGCTTCTCAGCACTGAGGTAATCAAATACCTTTGATGAGTCTTGCCTTTCAAATATAATAGCAAGCAAAATGGGACTTTTTGCTGGTTTTTTTTTTGTTTGCTTCTCATCACTGAGGTAGTCAAGTGCCCTAGGGCCCTGAGACATGTATATAAGATCTGAGGTTGGTGTTTTGTTTTGGGGGCACACTCATTGAAATTGTGTTGGTGACCAGATTCTGGGTAGCTGTTGAAGCAGCTACGCCCCGCCCCCCCACTTTGAAAAACTCAGACTTTGTTGCTTTTCTCTCTGGTAACTATATATATATATATATATATTGTTGTGGATAGACTATGTTATTTGCTTTGTTTATATAATTTCTGCTTGTAGTTTCTGTTTGTATTCTCTCTGAAGTTCAAGGTGCTGGCTTTTCCCCTTGAACTAAGTGAATGGTATATGTATGTTTAATTAAAGTAAGATTGTTAACCCCTTAAAGTTGCTTTCCTTAGAAAAGCAGATCAAAGAACCTGTGCTAGCATCCCTCCTGTGTGCTCTTGTTGGTCTTTCACCTCCACAGCAGCTGCTAGCAAGATTGTTGTCACACATGCTTAATGAGCTGTTTGAGGGGGGCATGAAGTGGGCAATTCAGGTGGTTGCATCTAGCCAATGGAGAGCAAGGAGAGGAAATTCAAATTGGGAACAGCATAAAAAGGCTGGCATTTGTCTGAGCAAGCATATTCTCCATATGGGAGGTACCCATTCATTAGCAATGTAGAATAATTGGCTAAAATAAAACGAGAATTTTCCTGGCTTCACAATGAGTACTCCTTTTTTTTTTTTTTCCTAGACTAAGCACATTTCTCACAGAGAGCCCTTGGAGTTTATCGAGTAGGGCTGTGACATGGTTAGACCTGTGCTTTAGGAAAATCACTTTGACAGCTGAGGAGGGTGGACTGGGGTTGAGAGAGATTTATGTCAGAGAGACCCACCAGGAGGCTATTGCAATAGTCCAGGCATTATGTGATGAGGGTCTATACTAGTGTGGTGGGAATGGCAGCAGAAAGAAGGGGGGCATGTGAGAGCTGTTATGAAGGTAAAATCAACAGCCTTTGGAAACAGATGGGATATGGGGAGGGGGTAAGAGAGAGTGAGGAGTCAAGAAGGACGCCTAGCTTGTGAGAGTTAATATAAAAAGAATAAATGCAAAGTAGTTAAAAACAAAATAGTTTTTGTGGAAGGGTCTTGGCGGTTGAAAGACTCAGGAAAGGCTTCCTGTAGATAGAATGTGATGTTTGAGCTGCATTTTGAAGGAGGAGAGAGCAGAGGAGAGAAAGTAATGCATTACAGGTGGGGTAGGCTGGGAGGGGGTGGTGGCTGACCAAAGCAAAGGCATGGCTCCCATTTATGAACCTATTTCTCCTTACACTGTCTGAGCACGAGAAAACATATTGGGGAGCTATTGCTTTACATGGTAGGTTTCTATACTTTGGTAAATGTAGCCTAACTTTTTTTTTTTAGAACCTACCCACACCGTTATCTCACATTGAGCTTGGGGTAGGTGGGGCATGAATACTCTACACGATTTTTTTTGATCAGCTGTTGCCAAACCAGTATATTTCTACCTTGGACTTAAGGAATTGATTTGTTGCACCCATTTGCAGAAATTTATACAGTAGAACCTCGGTTTACTAGTAACCTGGTTTAAGCATGCTTAACTGCAAGAGGAAAAATTTTTCTCAAAATTTGTCTTCCAGGACTAACAAAAATTTGCAGTACAAACATCATGTTTGGACTTGAAAAAAATCAGTGAGTCAAAACATGAAAGTGATTCTAAAAAACGAAAAATAAGTGAAGGCAGTACTGTTGGTCTTCCTTTTAGTGAAAGTAGCATAAGAGAGAACACTCCTGACATTGAAATCCCTGATATTCTCAGGGAAGGAGATTCTCCTTCCAAGCAATAACTCTGGCCTGGACCAGGGGAAATGGTTAGGAGAGCTTGATGCCCGGTGGGGAGGGCTGAGCTCACCCACTCAGAATGTATTTATTCCTGCTTTAAAATTGCAAGTTAGCTTAGATTCACAGGCCAAAAGAGGACCCGCTTGAACACGTTGCTGCTGCTGCTTTGAAGAGGATGCTCCAGTCCCCTGTTTGCGGGCTCTGGCCCCCTCCCCTGTTTTCGGGTCCCTTCTACTTCCTTACAGGCCATGGCCTGGGCCCTCCTGGCCACCACCCCACCCCCCCAGCCCCTGCCAGATTCCTACCATTAGAGTTGAGGCAGGAGCACTCAGACCCTGCTGCTGCCCCACCCACCTGCATGATCTGGTCTTCCACTTCAGCCCCTGCCCACTGGGGCCTCCCCCATGCCAGGCACACAGACAGGCTTGGTGCTACACAATATCACTTCCAAGTAAATAGAACAGACTTGGGGTGGGGGAGTTGGGATTTTTTCTTCCTTTTGTCACTTTAAAGACCAAAAATGTGGGCTTGGAGTCAGGGGATTCTGACTGGTTTAAATGTACAAAGATCCCAAATAAATCTGCGTGTCAGTTGCAGCCTTGAGAAAAATTTGTTTTATTTTCAGTTTATATTGTGTACTAACCATTGGTATTGTATTTCAGGTGCATTAGGGACAAAAAAATTGCTTAAAATTATAAATAATTATTTTTATATGAATATTTTTGGGGATGTGGTACCAATCATCCTACTTTACATTATTTCCTGTGGGAAAATTCACTTTGTAATACGAACAAATCCCATGAGGAACAGGATCTTGGAAGAAATTAAATTTAGAAACCGAGGTTCTACTGTATTCACTTCTGTTAAATTTCACATTTTGATTTGAGCCCAGTGTTATAGGATGTCGCCAACAGCCCACATTTTGATTGTGACTTCTATTTTTATTTACAATTTCTCCCAGCTTTATGCCATCTTCATGTATAGTCATGTGGAAACTACAACATAATGCATAATTTCCTTTATGTAAGAAAAGGAAGTAACTTTAATGTAACCGCAAGGCCATGAAAAGAAGGGGACTATATATTTAATCTCTCCAGTGTGGGGATATACTGCAATCAAAAGTTTGTGGTATTTATTAGTTGTTAGCCAATGACACTATTGCCTGGGGAATGTGCTTGTTTTACAGGAGTGGTTCTTAAACTTTTTTGGTCCCAGAACTCATTTACACTCTTTTTCTCTCTTTTTCATTTTTTAAAAATTAATTAATTAATTTTTAATTTTCAACATTCACTTCCCTAAGGTTTTGAGTTCTAAATTTTCTCCCCCTCCCTTCCATCCCCCCTCCACAAGATGGCATGCACTCTGATATAGCCTCTACATATACATTCATATACTAAACATTTTCACATTAGTCATGTTGTAAAGAAGAATTAGAACCAAAGGGAGAAACTACAAGGAAAAAGAAACAAACAAACAAAAAGAGAGCAAATAGTATGTTTAGATCTGCATTCAGACTCCATAGTTCTTTGTCTAGACATGGATAGCATTTTCTAACATGAGTCTTTTGGAGTTGTCTTAGGTCCTTGCATTGCTGAGAAGAGCTAAGTCTATCAGTCATTGCACAATGTGGCTATTACTATGTACAATGTTCTGGTTCTGCTCATTTCACTCAGCATCAGTTCATGTAAGTCTTTCCAGGTTTTTCTGAAGTCTGCTTGCTCATGATTTCTTATGGAACAATAGTATTCTATTACATTTATGTAACACAACTAGTTCTGCCAAATTGATGGGCATGCCCTCAATTTCCAGTTCTTGGCCACCACAAAAAAAAGCTGATATAAATTTTTTCATACATGTGGATCCTTTTGCCATTTTTATGATCTTTTTAGGATACAGACCTAGAAATGGTATTGCTGAGTCAAAAGGCATAGTTCCAAATTGCTCTCCAGAATGGTTGAATAATTCCACAACTCTACCGACAATACATTAATGTTCCAATTTCCCCACATTCTCCAACATTTATCATTTTCCTGTTTTGTCAAGTTGTTTTGATTTGCATTTCACTAATCAACAGTGTTTTAGAGCATTTTTTTCATATTACTATAGATAGCTTTAATTTCTTCATCTGAAAACTGCTTGTTCATATTCTTTGACCATTTATCTGTTGGAGGATGACTTGTATTCTTGTAAATTTGACTCAGTTCTCTATATATTTTAGAAATGACACCTTTATCAAAGATACTGGTTGTAAAAATTGTTTACCAGCTTTCTGCTTCCCTTCTAATTTTGGTTGCATTGTCTTTGTGCAAAACCATTTTAATTTAATGTAATCAAAATTATCCATTTTGCATTTTGCAATCTCTTGTTTCATCATAAATTCTTCTGTTCTCCATAAATCTGACATGTAAACTATTTCTTGCTTTCCTAATTTGCTTATACTATCAGCCTTTATATCTAAATCATGTACCTATTTTGACTTTTCTTGGTATATGATATGAGATATTGGTCTATGCCCAGCAGTTTTTGTTAAATAGTGAGTTCTTATCCCAAAAGTTGGAGTCTTTGGGTTTATCAAACAGTAGATTGTTATAGCCATTGACTACTGTGTCTTATGTACCTAACTTATTCCACCAATCCACCACTCTGTTTCTTAGACAATACCAAATAGTTTTGATGATTGCTGCTTTATAATACCATTTAAGATCTGGTATGCCTAGGCCACCTTTCCTTTTATTTCTTTTCATTAATTCCCTTGATATGCTGGACCTTTTGTTCTTCTAAATGAATTTTGTTATTATTTTTTCTAGCTATATAAAATAATTTTTGGTAGTTTGATTGGCATGGCACTGAATGAGTACATTAATTTAGGTAGAATTGACATTTTTATTATATTAGCTTGGCCTACCCATGAACAGCTGATTTTTTTTCCAGTTATTTAGATCTGACTTTATTAGTGTGAAAAGTATTTTGTAATTATGTTCATATAGTTCCTGGGTTTGTCTTGGCAAGTGGACTCCCAAATATTTTATATTGTCTACAGTAACTTTAAACAGAATTTCTCTTTCTGTCTCTTGCTTTTGGACTTTGTTAGTAATATAGAGAAATACTGATGACTTATGTGGGTTTATTTTATATCTTGCAACTTTGGTAAAGTTGTTTATTATTTCAAGTAATTTTTTAGTTGATTCTCTGGGATTATCTATCATGTAGGATTCATATTATCCGTAAAGAGTGATAGCTTTATTTCTTTTTTGCCTATTCTAATTCTTGCAATTTCTTTTTCATCTCCTATTGCTACAGCTAACATTTCTAGTAACATATTGAATAGCAGTGGTGATAATGGACATCCTCATTTCACCCCTGATCTTATGTGGAAATGCTTTAAGCTTATGCCCATTACATATAATGCTTGATAATGCTTTTGATAGATTCTACTTATCCTTTCAAGGAAGATTCCATTTATTCCTATGCTCTCTAGTGTTTTTAATAGGAATGAGTGTTATATTGTGTCAAAAGTTTTTTCTGCATCTATTGAGATGATCCTATGATTTCTGTTCATTTTGTTGTTGATATGATCAATTATGCTCATAGGTTTCCTAGTATTGAACTAGCCCTGCATTACTGGTATAAATCCTACCTGGTCATAGTGTATTACTCTTATGATAAGTTTCTGTGATCTCTTTGCTAATATTTTATTTAAAAATTTAGCATCTACATTCATTAGGGAAATTGGTCTATAATTCTCTTTTGGCTCTTCCTGGTACAGATATCATAAAAAGGTTTCTTTTCCTATTTTCCCAATTAGTTTATATAGTATTAGAATTAATTGTTCTTTAAATGTTTGACAGAATTCACTTGTAAATTCATCAGGCCCTGGCGATTTTTTGTTAAGGAGTTTGTTGATGGCTTGTTCAATTTATTTTTCTGAAATGGGAGGTTATTTAAGAATTTTATTTCCTCTTCTGTTAATGTGGGAAATTTATATACTTTTATAGATATTCATCCATTTCACTAGGATTATCAAATTTATTGGCATAGAGTTGGTCAAAGTAGTTCCTAATTATTGTTTTCATTTCCTCTACATTGGTGGTGAATTCACCATTTTCATTTTTGAGACTGGTAATTTGGTTTTCTTCTATCTTTTTTTAAAATTAGATTAACTGAAGATTTATCTGTTTTATTGTTTTTTTTCCATAAAAACAGCTCTTAGTTTTATTTATTAGTTCAATAGCTTTCTTAGTTTCAAATTTATTAATCTCCCTTTTGTTTTCAGAATTTCTAATTTGGTATTTAATTGAAAATTTTTAATTTATTCTTTTTCCAGCTTTTTAAGCTGCATGCCCAATTTATTGATCTCTTCTTTCTCTATGTTATTCATGTAAGCATTTAGAGATATAAAATTTCCCCTAAGAATGGCTTTCACCACATCTGATAAGTCTTAGTATGTTGTCTTATTATTGTCATTCTCTTAGATGAAGTTATTGATTGTTTCTATGATTTGTTGTTTTGCTCACTCATTCTTTAGGATTAGATTATTTAGTTTCCAATTAATTTTTTTTATTCTATCTTTCCATGGCCCTTTGTTGCACTTAATTTTTATTGCATCATGATCTGAAAAGGATGAATTTAATATTTCTGCCTCTGCATTGGATTGTGAGGGTTTTATGCCCTGGTATATGGTCAGTTTTTATGTAGGTGCCATGTACCACTGAGAAAAATGTATATTCCTTTCTATCTCCATTCAATTTTCTAATTATCTAACTTTTCTGAGATTCTATTCACCTCCTTTATTTCTTTCTTGTTTATTTTGTGGCTAGATTTATCTAGTTCTGAGAGAGGTAGGTATAGTCCCACTGTAGTATAGTTTTTCTGTCTATTTCTTCTTATGAGTCACTTAACTTCTCAGAATTTTGATGCCATACAACTTGATGCATATATGTTTAATATTGATATTACTTCATTGTCTATGGTACCTTTTAGCAGGATGTAGTTTCGTTCCTTATCCCTTCTAATTAGATCAATGTTTTGCTTTTGCTTTGTCTGAGATCAGGATTGCTCCCCCTGCTTTTTTTTTTTTTACTTCAGCTGAAGCATAACATATTTTGCTCCAGCCTCTTACCTTTACTCTGTGTATATCTCTCTGCTTTAAATGTGTTTCTTGTAAACAAAATATTGTGGGGTTCTGGTTTTTAATTAATTCTGCTATCTGCTTCTGTTTGATGGGAGAGTTCATCTCATTCATATTCACATTTATGGTTACTAATCATAAGTCTTTGTTTCCATCCTATTTTTCCCCTGTTTATGCTTTTCCCTTTCCTTTCTCCCTTTTCCTCCCCACCTGTGTTTTGCTTCTGACCACTGCCTCCCTCAATCTGCTCTCCCTTCCGTCAGCCCCCTCCTTTTTTTTTCTCCTACTACTTCTTAACTCCCTTCTAGAACCCTTCCTCTTTTATTCCCCCTTTCCCCTCCTACTTCCTACAAGGTAAGATAGATTTCTATACCCAGTTGAGTGTGTATGAATTGTGTGTGCTGAAGGACATCTGCTCACCCAGAGCTGTGCTGAAGCATGGGAAGGTTTGGCTGATGGAGGACACTTGCCCAACCAGAGCTGTGCTGAAGCAGGGACAGACTCAAGGCAGGGAGACCAAACAGGAGAGTGCTGCAAAAGTTCAAGAGAAGGTGATGAGGGCCTGAACTAGGGTGGTGGCTGTGTGAGTGAAGAGAAGGGGATGTATGGTAGTGATGTTGTGCAGATAGACATAAGCCAACTGGTTAGATCTGGTAAACTGGAGTTGACATTGAAGTCATGAAGAAGGGTAGAGGGGAAAAGGGAATGATGGGGGAGGGAGGGACAGAGGGAGGAGGGAGGGGGGAGAGAGAGAGAGAGAGAGAGAGAGAGAGAGAGAGGTGTCCCAGGACACCCAAAGTTAGTGGGCATGATGTGAATGATGACCTGGCAAAGGAGAATGAGGAAGACAGGTAGAAGGAAAATCAAGAGTGATCAGTATCATGAAAATGAGAGAAT
Source organism: Trichosurus vulpecula (assembly GCF_011100635.1). Lineage (NCBI taxonomy): Eukaryota > Metazoa > Chordata > Mammalia > Diprotodontia > Phalangeridae > Trichosurus > Trichosurus vulpecula. Next base: position 554,977,659 of record NC_050573.1, on the reverse strand, counting down.
ATTCAGAATGACAGAATAGTTAACAACATCCAATACTACAGAGAGGATTGAGAGGAATCAACAAAAGGCCATCAGATTTGGCAATCAATGGATATCATTTGGAGAGAGCAGTTTTAGTTGCACAGTGAGGTTAGATGCCATATTAGGACATTTAGATGAGAGTGAGAGGAGAAGAAGTAGAGGCTCCCAGCGTAGATGGCTTTTTCAAAGAGTTTTGCTGAGAAAGGCAGGAGAGATACTTGACAATAGTTTGTGGGGACAGCAGGATCTAGTGAGGGTTTTCCAAATATGTGAAGACTTGGATGTGTTTATAGACAGTATGATGGTAATGAATCAGAAGAGATAGAAGATTAGAGAGATAAGTGATGATAGTAGGTACACTCTGCTGGATAAAGCAAGAGGAGATAGAATTAAGAACACACGTTCATACCCTTTGACGCAGAAATACCACTTCTAGGGCTGTATCCCAAAGAAATCACACAAGTAGGAATGCACAAAAATATTTATAGTGGCTCTTTTTGTAGTAACAAAGAATTGGAAATCAAGGAGATGCCCAACAATTGGGGAATGGCTGAACAAGTTGTGGCATATGAATGTAATAGAATACTATTGTGCTATAAGAAATGGGGAAGATAGGGACGTCATAATAACCTGGAAAAACCTACACAATATAATGCTGAGTGAGCGGAGCAGAACTAGGAGAACATTGTATACAACTACAGATATATGGATTCTGCGATGGCTAACCTCGATAGCTTGGCTCTTCTCAGCAATACAAGGTTAAAAGACACGCCAAAGGACTCATGATGGAGAGAGCTATCTACATCCAGAGAAAGAACTATGCAGTCTGAATGCAGATTGAGGCACACCATATGCTCTTTTTTTTCTCTTTGGTTTTTTTTTTTGTTTCTTCTTTCTCATGATTCATTCCATTGGTCATAATTCTTCATTACAACTTGATTATTGTGTAAATAAGTATAATGCAAAGTTATATGTAGAAAATATATCGGATTCCATGCCATTTTGGGGAGGGAGGGGGTGAAAGGGTGGGGGAAGAAAATCTGGAGCTCAAAATCATGTGGAACTGAAATTAAAAAATAAAAAAAATCTTAATTAAAAAAAAAAAGAATACATGTAGAGGTATTGCTCTGGGCCAGGGGGACACAGAGACAGAAGTAAAGGAGGAAATAGTGGGGGATGGAACCTTACAGATTATTTAGTTCAATTCTCTCATTTTACAGATGAGAAAACTGAAGCCTATCCAGGGCTGAAATTCTAAGAATGGGGGACTTGCCTATCTGCCTGAGGATGCCTGAAGTTTTGCTTGTAGTCAGAGATGGATGAGCTGACTTTCCAGTCTCCTCTGGGTTTGTTGCATCAAAACAGATGATTCTCCAGATTATAGACAGAAAGTCAAAGACCCTTGCAACAAGAAATGAGAAATATTAGACCCAGATTTTCTCCCGTAGATCTATGCCTTGCCACCATCAAGTAGTCCTAGCACCCAAGGACCTGAAAGTTATGTAGGATAGGTTTATGAACATGATATTGGTTTGGGGGTGGGGAGGGAGTTGAATAAATGACCCTGTTAATAGTTGGCTGACTTAATGACACTCAAAAGTTGGCAAAAGGAGATAAAATGATTATAAAATAATTTTACTAAATTGGTAACAGATGGGAAAAAAAGGAATTAACCTTTTAGCACAGAGGGCATACTTTCTAGTATTTAGCAAGCTGTTGATTTGTCTTTAAAAAGATGAATAAAAATGAAATTGTTTTTAACGAGAGAGTCAGTGTGGGATAGTGGATAGAAGGCCTGTCTTAGAGTCAGGAAGATCTCAGTTTAAGTCTGATCTCTGTCATAATACTGGATATGTGACTGTGAGCACTTAATCTTTCAATGTCCCCAGGCAAATCTCTAAGCCTCCAAGTTACTGAGGAATCCCTCTACAATAGGATTTCCCCTTCCTTCTACCCGCACCCCACCCCCACCCGCACTGCAGAGTGATTTAAAATGTGGGCATTCATTTCACATGTGATTTTCACTGATATTAACTCTCCTTGTGCTTAGTCTGCTCCCCAAACATTGCAGAAATTTTCCTGGGGATAGATGACCACCTCTAGCAGGGTAACACTCTATCACCATGCCATCCATGCCATTGTGTTCAGTAGATAAAACTGGGCTCCTTCTCTTGTTCTAGAGTCTTGCTGGCTGTACAGCTTTAAATTCTCAAAGTAGTAGGGATACATTAGACTCTAGAAATCATTTCTTAACCTGGGGAATATTGGCGGTCTGTGGTACCAGAAGACCATCATACCAATTGGGTATTAAAACTGAAAATAACTTTAGGGATTATCTAGCCCACCTTGCCTCTCCTCCCAGACAAAGATTTAGAAATTGAGACCCAGGAGGGTGAAGCAACTTCTCGTGGATACGCAGAATTTAATGGAAGAATGGGCATAAGAACCTATGCTTATTTGGCACTCCCAGACATGTGCTCCTCTCACCAGAACATATAGTCTCCCTCTAATGTTTATTGATCCTTTATAGGGGAGCAGAGCAAAGATGTGGATTTTGTGCAATGGAAAACAAAGTTTCAAAACTGTATCCCCAATGTTTAAAAATTGTATACCCCATGTGATAGCTGGATGGCATAGTGCATAAATTATTGGGCCCAGCAAAGACCTGAGTTCAAATCTGGTCTCAGTCACTAGCTATATGACCTTGGACAAGACACTTAACCCTTTTTGCCTCAGTTTACTCAACTGTAAAATGAACTGGAGAAGGAAATGGCAAACCACTCCAGTATTTTTGTCCTCAAAACCCCAGATAGGGTCACAGAGAGTTCAACATGACTGAAATGATTCAAGAAAAAGAAGAGTGATATTGGCCTGGGAATCTCGAACTTTCACTGTAACATATCTACATGGGGATCATAGGATCATATATCTAGAGGTGAAAGAAACCTTGGAGGTAATCTAATTCAACCTCTTAGCTTTTTCAGATGAAGAAACTGATGCTCAGGCAGGTTATATGATTTGTCCAGGGTCTCAGCAGAGCTAAGATTAAATCCCAGGCCATCTTACTTGCTGTGGAACAGTGGAAAGAGTACTGCTTTTGCAACCAGAGGACCTGTGTTCAAAGCCTACCTTTGTGGTTTACCTTTGTGACCTAGAGCAAATCATTTAAGTTCCTTATGTCTCAGTTTTGTCATCTGTAGAATGAAAAGCTTCATGTAAGTGGCTTCTGTGGTCTCTGAACTCTACAACTAGTCCCAGATAACAAGGGTCCCATTTTCCAGAATTTTATATTTTAAACAAGGTTTTCTTAACCGAAGTCCTGGAGATGAAGAGGAAGCCTTATTAACATTTGTATTATATCCCCTTAGCTTGAGGCAGAAACTTCATTTGGGGTAAGTCAGCTGGTTGATGTCATGAGTTTGGGAATTCTGGGCTGTGGTAGGCTAAAGCTAGTCAGATGTTTGCCTTGAGTCTGGTACTAATGTGGTAAGCCCCTCAAGATCAAGAAACCACCAAGCTGTCTAAAGAGGGGTGAACCAGTTTAGGTCAGAAAAATTGGAGCAGGTTAAAACTTCTGTGCTGCCCAGTGTTGGGATAAGACCAGAGTGACTTCTACTTCTTTCAGTACTCTGAGCTCAAGCAGGATTATAATAGGAGAGAGGATGCTACTGGACCAGGAGACAAGAGACCTGAGCTCTAGTTCTGTATCAGCCACCAAATATTTATATGACTTGCTACAGGTCTCTGGATCTGTGTTTCTTCCTCTGTAAGAGGAGAGGATTAGATTATATGATCTCTATGATTGCTTCTAACTCTGACATGCTATGGTTTTTTGAAAGCTTAGTCTTTGAACCTGCCCCCCCCCCAAAAAAAACAGAGAATGTATCCAGGAGGAGAAAGTGGTCCAAAATATCAAATGCTGCAGAGGGAAGAAAAAGGCCATTCGATTTGGCAGTTAAGAGAGCATTGATAACTTTGGAGAGAGCAGTTTAACTGAAGTGATGAAGTAGCAGCTCAGATGACAGATGCTTCAGAATAAAGTGAAAGGAGAGGAATTAGAAGCAATTCTTCCTCATGCAGATTTTTTTCAAAGAATTTGGCTGCTGAGAAAAGGAGATGAGAATGAGAAAGAGAAAGACAGAGAGAGAGAGAGAGAGACAGAGAGAGACAGAGAGACAGAGAGAGAGAGAGAGAAACAGAGAGAGAGAGAGAGACAGAGAGAGAGACAGAGAGAGACAGAGAGAGAGAGAGAGGGAGAGAGAGAGAGAGAGAGAGAGAGAGAGAGAGAGAGAGAGAGAGAGAGAGAGAAACAACTTAGTCCTTAGGTTCTGCTCCTTCCAAATGTACTTATAAATTCAATATTTACTGATCAGTGGGCATTCTTCATTTTACTTCTTATAGAAATGACCACTTCTCTCCATCTCTTGAGTTGTCTCACCAGGATATCAATACAGGCTGATATAAAGGGAAGTAATTGCCATACTGTTTCCATTTCTGGTTGGACCGATTATTTTCCATTACCACTCTCTGTTATGAGGTTCTGAGCAGGAAGCTGGCAGCATTTCATATTAGTCAATGTTGTTTTTAATATGTAGAAGCCCTTCATCACCATGCACATTTATTTTTAAATTTTTTAAATTAATTTTTTTTCACTTCACAAAAATTATTTTTTCTTCCTCCTACTTCCCCATCGGGAAAAAGAAAACTATAATAAATATGCATAGTCAAGCAGTAAAAATTCCTATATTGCATTTAATTCCCCTATGTAGGTATCTCAACTTGCAGTTTGGGTCCATATTTCTCTGTCAGTTTGCCCCCAAAAGGTAAACACCTTCCAGAGCTTGGTGAACAATAACCTATGCCCTCTGAAAAAAGCAAATAAAAGACATTAAAATAAGCTCAGGAGAAAAAAAAAAGAACAAAAATCCTCTATTCTAAATTGAGATTTATTAATGAAGATCCTACATGTTTTAAAGACTCTCTCTCACCTTGCTTCTCAGGACCAGATTTTAACCAGTGGATTCAAAGGCCAGGGCCAGTCTGGTCTCCTCCACTTGAAAAATACAAAGTCCATTTCCTCTTGTGTCAGATCAACTCAGGGATGTGGAAACAATACATATTTTGCTCATTACTAAGGACTAGCTTTTGTTTGCAATCATGACTAGTTTTAATTTCTGAAATTCATCTCTACCAGGAGTTCCTAATCTTTTGTGTGTGTCCTGGACTCCTTAGGTAGTCTTGTGAAGCCTGTGAACTCCTTCTTGGAATAATGTTTTTCGATGCATAAAATAAAATACATAAGATTACAAAGGTAATTGATTCTATTGAAATGCAATTGAAAATATTTTTTAAAAAATCATGGAACCCAGGTCAGCAATCTCTGCCTTAGATAGAGACAGTTTTTGGAGTAACTTATTAATAACGGGAGAGGCTGGGGATGGTGTCACATGCTGGAAGTCCCTGCTGATGAGATGGCTGAGGGTTCTTGAGTATGGGTGCTCTAAGTGGCAATGGCTGAAGCCAGTTGGGTGCCTAGTACCAATATGGTGATTCCCTGTGATGGAGCAAGAGGAAGGGAACAATGCTGCCCAAGGAGGGGTGAACCAGCCTAGGTCAGAAAAAAATGGAACAGGTTAAAGATTCTGTGCTGATCAGTAATGGGATAGGATCTGTGAGCGTCTACTGACTTTCCTGCATGGGAGAGATAGAGACCCACTTAGTCTCAAAAAACCAAAACACACAAAAGAAAATTAACAAATGGATGATGTTGTTTACTCTGGCTCCCATGCTGATGAGACTCTGAACTACTATCATTACAGGGCTCAGTGCTCCTTGTTATTCTATTGACATTAGGTTCCCATTCGTCAACAGCCACTAGATGACTAAACATCTATCATTTGCCAACATCTGTCCTCTAAAGTCGAGATTGATGTCATACCATGGTGTGAAGATGACTCTGGGGTTACTAAAGCTGTGGCAACAACACGTGATCTCTGACAGGCCCTGCCAAGCCAGAAATATATTGAGTACAGGGAAGTACTTTATGTCTGTCCTTAGAAGACCAGCCCTGCTAAATTTGAAAAAGCCCATCACTAGCTAGGTAACCACTAGATGATGATTTTTAGAATCTTTTGACTACAGATACTTAGGATTCAATCAAACAACAAGCATTTATTAAGTGCTTATTAAGTTTCAGGCATTGTGCTAGGCATTAGGGATGCAAAGCCAAAAATTAAACTCTCTCTCCTCTCAAGAAGTTCACAACTACTAAGGTGTAGAGGGGCCATAGTCCCTGCATTGTGGATGGGATATCCACAGTGATGAAATCATGTATTTTTGAAAGTATTGAACTGTAGGCTGCCATTCGTGGAAGGAAGGGTGGCTAGGTGGTGCAATGCATAGAATGCCAGGCCTGGAATCAGGAAGACTCATCTTCCTGAGTTCAAATCTGGCCTCAGATACTAGATAATGACACTGGACAAATCATTTCACCCTGTTTGCCCCAGTTTTCTCATCTACAAAATGAGCTAGAGAAGGAAATAACAAACCACTCCAGCGTCACTGCCAAGAAAACCACAAATGGGGTCAGGAAGAGTGGGACACAACTGAAAAACAGCGGAAAATGAAAAGAACAATAAATTTGTAGTCAGAAGACCCGAGCTAAAGTCAAGACTCTTTTATATCCTGGTTGTATGACTTGGGAAAAACCAGTCCATCTCTGAGCCCAGATTCCTTCTATAAACTGGGAGAATGAACCTTTGCCCTAATTGCTTCATGGGGCTGTTTTGTCTACATGGAAATACTTTATAACTGTGTCATAGGGATAGAGACTAGACCTATAATTTTGGTGGCATAGATAATTCCCAGGTAAGGAAACTCTCTCTGTTAATACAAGACAGTACCTTTTCATCTTAGATTTACTTAGACTACCAGTTGTCGATTTCCCTACAATCACACAGCCAGTGTATATTGGAGATAAAACTTGAACCCTGGTCTTCCTGGCTGCAGGGCTAGCTTCCTATCAACTATGTCAGTTGCCTTCTCTCTTGCATTCATGAGGTACTGCACAAAAGTAAGGGCTTCCTTCATGGCAGGTACCTAAGATCACCCAGCTGTCCTTCATCAGAGAACATATAATTTTCTTACTTTCTTAGTTGGATCTACTCTGCCAACAAGAGTAATGACCTAGTCACACACTGAAACAGGATCCCCCTCCCATAAGAGATCATCCAAGAAGTGGGAATGGACTGAATTATAGTGTGAGATGCCGTGTTTGGGGTTTGCTTTCTCTGTGGAGTGGTTTCTGCAGGATCTGAAGAGGAATTCTTTGAGCATACCTCTCTGCCTGAGCACTTTCCTCCTCATTCTCCCATCTGACACCAGTGCAGGTTTCATCCTTTTAACTAGTCGTGTCTTAATAGGAAAGTGGAAAAATGGCTTTCGATTCCATTCCTCTGATTCAAAATATAGGGTGGGATTTCCCCAAAGACGTTGACATAGTGGGAAAATGAGCAAACATACTCATATGAAGAATGTGGCCTTCATGCTGGATATAAACATGTTGCCAGGGCCTTCTATGTGTCTTCCTTAACTTTCTTCCTTTTCTACCAGTTAGATGACTTATAATATTCAGCAGTCATTCCCCAAAATGTCATATTCCTGTGTGACAAGACTTAATTAAACTTTCAGCAAAATAATTAGTAAGGCTATCTTAAAAGACTGTTTTAAAAAATCAATGTGGTACCAAGGACCAAATAGAGTTAACACTGTCATGAAAGATCAAAGACGTCAGAGAATGGGACTGAAAATTAAACCTCTAGCAGCAATCTAATGAAGAAGTAATGCTGAAACATTTGTGATTTTCTGCCTCTTGGGTGCCATCTACAAATTGATTTGACATGGAAAATTTCCCAGAGGAAACTTAAAAATGGTAAATTTCCATTAATTACCTAGCAAAGAATATTCTTTCCATAATTTATTATGCATTAGGAAACTTTTAGGGTAGCTGCATCAGCATTCCATTATCTGGATTCTCCATTCTAACTCGCAATGCAGGTGAGGTTAGCAAAGACTTCTCAGTGGAGTCTATGAGAGTACGTGAAGGGTGGGTCAAGTAAAGTCATTAACACAGCTTCTCTCCTTTATGTTGATTTTGGCTGGGATATTCTGTAATGGCCAGTTTGACTCTTGGTAAACTAATGATCAAATACCAGTCCTTTGTTTCTGAACCTGTTCACTACTTTCTATAGAAATATCAACCATTTAAGCAGCCTCTGAAATATTAAAGACATGCCTTATGTGGCGGGGTAACCCTTTCTGTTGACGATCTGTTTTTTTGTATAATTACTAGTTACTCACCTTTTCTGAGTTTTTTTAGGGGTCTGGGATTAATTCCTTGATTTCTGTTAGCTTTCATATTCATTTCATATTCAATAGCTCTGGAAAATGTTTTAGAGATAATCTAGTCCAAATCTCCTCCTTTTCTGGATTAAAGAGAAGTTAAATTACTTGCCTAAAGCCATGTGTTTAGCAGGGCTGGGATTTGAACCCCGGTCTTCTGACTCCAAGTTAATAGCCTGCACATTGTACCATGTGATAAGAAGGTCAGAAAAGCTAAGGCTCTCTTTTTCTTATAGGTTATGTAAGGGGTAAGGAGGATGGATCAGGGGGCCTCTGGATCACATCGACATTATAGAAAGAGATTTTTAACGCAGAATGCTCCTTGGAGGGATAAAAAGACAGCCCTCATGGCTTTTTGTCAAGTGTTCTACTAGGAAAGCAAATCCAGCGAGTTACTTAGACATTGTAGGGCCAGTAAAAAGATGAAACCATGCACATCCCCTGTGTGTGTTCTCAAGACTGGGCCTTCATTGGTCTGTCTCCTGTTACATACATATATTAATATATGCAGAATAAATGTAAAGGAGATAAATATAACATAAATGCAATATAGTTTGGGTGGAAGGGTAGGAACAATTGGGAGGGCATCACAAAAGGCTTCATGCAGAAGAGGTGCCTGAGCTGGGTCTTAGAGGAAAAAGAGTGACTCAAGGAAACAATACATTTTAGTCCTCAGTTTTCTCTTCTATAAAATGAAGATAATAGTAATTGTGGCACCTTTGAACATTGGATGCTCAAATGAGGATAAATTTAAAGTTCTTTGAAAACTTTAAAGTCTTGCATATCAGTTATTATTTATTGTCCATCTTGGCTGCATTTAGTCTCAGGGATGGGAATAGCGAAGCTTCTTCCCGGGAAGTCTGTGTCTTATTGTTTAATCATAGGTATGTTCATTCACAGGGCCAGAAAGTCCGGATATATTTGGTATAAATATTGTACCCCTAATTCCCACTTGTTCTGCTTTAACATAGTTGTGCTGCCTAGTCTGGTCCCATCCAAGGGCTAGATTCACAACCCAAGACAGCCTGGAGTCTTTCAGGGTATTGGTGAGGTATCTTAGAGCACACCATGACCATCTTGGGCCCAGCACAATGTTGATGGGCTGGGTGTGAGGAAGAGCAGGAGCTGTTATTTGTTTATCCCAAATTTGTCAGAAGTGGCTTGGCCAAAATGAGCTCTGAAGGGACCAAAGGTTGACATGTGATGGAGAGTAGTATCAAAGGATCACAGAAATTAGATTTAGAGCTGGAAGAGACCCAAGACACTACCTAGTACAGTCCCCTCATTTTCCAGATGAACCCACAGAAGTTAAATAACTTACCCAGGGTTACATACTTAATAAGTAGCTGGGGTGTATGGAGTGGTCAGGGAGGGCTAGCACCTGGTGTGAAGGCTTGCCAAGCCCTTTTCAGGGTTGCTCACCAACCTTTGGTGTCCACCTGTCACCCAACTCTCACCTGTGGGAGTGGCCACACCCATAAAACTGTCTTGGCAGATGGGCTAAACCAGGATGAGGGTAATCAACAGGCCTCAAACCCATCGGTGAGTTAGGGGAATATCTATCTACCTACCTAAGCATGTGAAGACTTCCTTAGCAGCAGAATGGGTAGATGAGAACAATTTATTCAAAGGCCATGAAGGTGTCTGAAGCAGGCACCCTGGAGTGTTTAGAGTTTAGAGTTTAGACATGGAAGATGCTTATATTATACACTGCGTTTCTGGCCATGGCCAGTTGTCTTGACTTTTGTCTTGCCATTGGACTTGGATGGCTCTGGAAGAGAGGGTGAGACTGACAACTTTGTGCAACTCTGCCTCACTTAAATCCAATTCTCTCACAAGTCATGATACCATCTTGTGATGGCATTGGTCCTCTTCGGAAACAAAGGATAAACAAGAAGTAGGTAAGATTGTACTTGAATCCAGGCCTCTCTGGACATTTTCAAGTCATCTTCTTTATCCCCCTCCCACTGGCTCCTGGCCTTGGCCTCTGGGACTCAGGACTATGATAAGTGGACTTTCACTTCATCTTGCAACAAACCAGGCTTTCGTATTACTTCCCAGAATTTTCTAAACCATGCCACCAAGAATGTACCACATTCTGCCTTTTCTGCTTCCCTTGTTGTCTCCCCTCCCATTAGAATAGAATTTCGAGGCCAAGGATGTCTTGCTTTCATATTTTTTCATTCTCCAGAACTTATTATAGTTCCTGGAACACAGTAAATGTGTATCCATTTATTCATTCTTCATGACTCCAAATTCAGTGCTTTAATTGGAGTCAAGGGCACAAGTCATTAGGACAAGTCAAATGACCAAACCTGGAGTATTAACAAAAAGCCTATGACACCTTGTGATATCTATCTAGTCGTTAGTGTCTGTAGGGTTTTTTAAAATTTTATTTATTCTATTCTGAACTCAAGAAATAAAATAAGAATTTCCATAATACAGTAGAATAGAAAAAAGACAGTTGTACAGAAACTGAAATCTATTATATACAACTTGCTATTCCTTTTAAATATATAATAATCATGTAACTTTCTTTTTTTCCTTACCTACCCCCCACCCTAGAGATGGCTACCATTAGAGACAGATGTGTGTGTGTGTACACAAATATGTACACATACATACATATAAAAACTTTCTATACACACTTCTATCAGTTCTTTTGCTGGATGCAGATAGTGTTTTCCTTCATATGGCTTTTGTAGTTAATCTGGGCGAACGGAGCCAGGAGTGTGCTGGAGCCAGCTTATATTGAGTCACAAGAGCTGATTGTTATACTTTCAGTATGAGCATTTCCACCATGGAAGCTGGCAAACTCTACAAATCAGGATTTGATTCGTTGTTTTGTTGATTTCTAGACTTAAGAAAGTGATGGAGAAAAATATAGATTAAACTTTAAAATGTTATGAATATTTTTTTTCAGAGCAGGTTGCTAAACATTTCCATGCACACTTCTGGGTAAGAACTAGCTTCACCTCTTGGATCTCCTTGATGGGCAGTGATTGCTTTCTCACTCTTCTGAATGGGAGGCAGCTGTGTTAGGGAAATGTATACAACAGATCTTTACCAATACAACAACAGGTCTTCTCCATTGCCACTATGATCACCTCCATTAGCGGTGTGACTCATTAATAACTCCATCACCACCAGCAGCATCAGCACCACCAGTGCCATCATTATCACCACCACCATCATGATCAACACCTCCATCATCACTACCACCGTTACCGCCATTGCTGCTATCACCATTACCATCATCACTATGGTCACTGTCACTACCATTGTATCATCATCCTTGTCCTTCTGTCTTTTCTCCTATTAGAACCTACTTGTCCTGGAGTTTTATTGGGTACCATAAAAAAACGGTGAAAACAGATAGAGACACTGACTTCAAGAAGCTTATTGCTTTCAAATCTTGATTGCAAACGTATTTTTCCTCAGGCCATTACCACTTATTTTTTTTTTTCTTGACAAGTTCAGCACATTTAGAATTATAAGATAATTTATTTTAGCTGGTAACTGTGTCTCCCATGCTGTGAATGACCTTTTCTAACTCTATGAACCTCCTGACCATGCACTGGTTCCCTTTAATTTTAATGGGAACTGGAGTAGGTCGATAGTACCATGGCCTCTGACCTCTCCAACAAAACAAGGCCCCAACACCAGAATCTGAGCTTATAGGATTACTAACAGTAATGTAAAATAAATGCTCTCTTTATATGCTACAGTCAGCACTTGGAATTTTTCACAAAGCAATTTACATATTTAGAATAATATCTGTAGACACTTTGGCCCATTTGGAAGTGATTTGCATTCAGAGAGGAAAGGCTTATTTTTTCAGTCTTCCTAATTACTGAAACCTATCCAGTCAGTACTCCAGTAAATTGTCTTAACCCAATTGCTAAAAACATGGCATGGCACACTATATGTCTAAGGCTATTTGGCTCAGTAATCCTCATTTAAAAGCTAATTAAGAACATATCTGTCACTTTCACCCAAACATTTGGGGGTATTTTGTACCATCCATAAGTTTTGGTCATGTTTCTGGGAATGTATGACTAGGAAAAAAAATAATATGGCCAGAGCATGGAGCACCTAGGGGCTAGTTCTGTTGGTATCTATGCAGTATTAAAGGATTACAAGGAAAACTTCATACATATTAGATGGACCCCAATGATGAACTTCTGGGCAGACATGGATGTGAATAGTAGAGACGGGTACGTTTGTATGGCTTGAGCTCTGTGTTGTTAGGGAGAATAAATATAATAATGAGATTACAGATAATATCAGAATATTTGATGTGTTCTGAATTATTTGAATTGGCCATTATGGACCCTAAGAAAAGTAAGTCTAGAAGCATGTCAGCTGCGTTCATTATGGAATTCCTGCCACACCACCATGACAATAGATATTTGGAAGTTTGATTTTGGTACTAAATATATAATGTCTTTACTTCAGCGGAGACTGAAAAGTCACATAGCATGGAAAGGGAAGAAGTATTTATATAACACCTACTGCGTGCCAGGCACTATGCTAAGAGCTTTACAAATACTATCTCATTTGATTCTCATGACAAATTTCCAAGTATTTGGGTGTCAGTGATAGATAGTAGGTGCTTAATTACATTCCAAATGAGGATTACTGAGCCAAACAGCCTGAGATATTCAGTATACTAAGCCATGTTTTTAGCAATTGAGTTAAGCTATTTTATTGGAGTACTAAGTGGATAAGTTTCAATAATTATAAAGACTGAGAGTATGGCCTTTGGGTAAGTAGTCTGTTAACTGTTGTTATTCTTAGTCACCTCATTGATAAACTGGGGATATTAATCGAAGAAGGGTGCTTGTAACAACAAAAGAACATTTTTGAAGTCCCAAATACGAAGTATTATTATGGTTGAATGTGTTGTTTGGATTATTACCACATGGCTACTGAATAGGCACACAATAAACACCCACATTTTTCCATAAATCCAGTCAGTTTAATGCTTTCTTTGTTCTATTCCCACTTGTTCTAAGAATATTGGATTCAGCAAAGCATGATGGATCCAGCAAGGCACAGTGGTTGCAGTTAGGCACAGTGGACACACATAGCCATGGTGAACAGAACACTAGACTAGTCATGAAGACTTGGGCTTGAACCCCCTTCAGCACTAGTTTTTTGTGTGACCCTGGGCAAATCACTTAACCTTGGAATTTTCCTCAAATATTAATACCACCTACTGCTCAGGGTGGTTATAGCTATCAATTGTGATAATGTATACAAAGAACTTTTAAATACTTTTTAAAAATAATTTTATTTATTTATTTTGTCACACTTTAAATTCAGAACTGTCTCCATCCCTCCCTCTCCAGCCTGCACTAGAGGACACCATTTGAGGTAGATTTATAAACATATGTAGAACCATACTATGCCTATTGCTTTTTATCAGCTCTTTCTCTGGTGATGGATAACATCTTTCTTCATGAGTCCTTTATAGTTGATTTGAGTATTTGTAGTCCCCCAAATAATTTGGTTGTTCACAATTATTCTCTGAACAACATTGCTATTACTGTATATAACGTTCTGCTTCACTTCATTTTTCATTGTTTCATGCAATTCTTTCCATGTTTTTCTAAAACCAGCCAGCTCATCACATCTTACAACACAGTAGTATTCCATCACAATTATATATCACAACTTATTTAGCTGCTTCCCAATTGATGGGCATCACCTCAGTTTCCAGTTCTTTGCCACCATAAAGAAAGCTACTATAAATATTTTAGAACATATAGGTTCTTTTCCTTTTTTCCTGATCACCTTAGGAAACAGCGGTATTGCCTGGGTCAAAGGGTATACATAGTTTTATAGCTCTTTGGGCAGAATTCTGGATTGCTCTCTGAAACAGTTGGGTCAGTTCACAGTTCCATCAGCAGCGTATTAATGTCTCAATTTTTCTACATCTGAACTTTTCAAATCTTAACCTGTAACACTTGAATGTGACCTATGCATGTGCCTCTAAGATTATGCTATGTTCTCAGATGCACTTCTTTCCCCCAAAATGTTGGGAACATGTGGTCTTGTTTGGTGTGAAACAGGTCACAGAGCAGATGGAGCAGACAACTTGGCTTGAACAGATGCACGTTACTGACCAGAAGTTTCTCCAGCTGTTCAAGTGTTCATGTGAGTTAGATCCTTTTGGACACATTCCAGAAAATAAGTTTGGACAAGTACAGGTAAGTGCTGTTACATGATCTAGCAGATAGAACAGAGTTAGTTCCGGGACTTCCATAGCCTGTAGTGCCTCCATCTTCAAATGTGGATCCCACAAAGTTATTAGGAGGATCAAATGTGAAATGGATGTTGAAAGGAATGGGAAAAATTGAAAAGCATTATTCAGATCTATTGAGGTTATTACCAGATACAAATAAGACTAAAATCTCAAGACCTGCTAAAATTTTTCATTAATAAAAATCTATTTTCTTTCTTTCTTACTTTCTCCTCTCCTCAACGGGGAACAAATAGAAAAACAAAACCCTTGTAACAAATATGAATGGTTAAGCAAAACATTTCCCCCATTGGCTATACCCCCTAAAATATGTGTCTCAATCTGTACTCTGAGGTTCCTAACCTTTCTGATAGGAGACATAGTGACCAGGGTTAATTCTTTTCAGTGGACTAGGCATAGCAACAAATACAAATATGACTCAATTCTCTTATCTCAAGGAGTTTAAAATCTAGATGAAGCTAGATTCAATGTCATAGAGTCTCTGCCTTAAGAGGAAGGTTTATTTTCCATTCCCTTGTTATGTCCTCACCTCAGCCTCCAGCCACTAGCAACTATTTGTATCCCTGTGATTACTGTCCTTCAAAGCCTAGCTCCAATGTCACCACAGGCATGCAGTTTTCTTTAGTCCTCACTGTAAGAAGTGATGTTGCCTACCTAAGGATTCTCAAAGTACTTTATTTGTACCTCTTATACAAAGTAGAAAGGGGTGTGTGTGTGTGTGTGTGTGTGTGTTTGTGTGTGTGTGTGTGTGTGTGTGTGTTGGAGGGGTAGCAGGAAGTTAAAGGTATTAATTTCCTACCCAGCCCAGCTGATCACAGAAAGTAAGAAGCAGATAATAGAGGTAATGAAGGGTTAATGTAGCAAAGTTAAAAGTCGCATCTATATCCTGTTACTCCTTTACAAAATGTGATGAGGTTTTCCTAAGGATTTTAGTAGGTATTGTTTTAATTAATCAATGGAGGAATCAGAACATTGGTTGGAGCATGGAGTCAAGTCATCACACAAAGAGAATACAAGAGAAGCAAGACCATACTAATGGAAGGAGCTGAAGCTAGAGCACATGGAAAATAGGCTGGAATAAATAATGAATCATAAATATGAATTATAACCAAGAGTAGTAGCAGAATGGACATTTTTCAGGACTAGCAGAGGTTCAAAAATACAGAGAAAATTGAATGGGGTTGAGAATATAACAAGGACTGATTGATAGTTTGAAGATGTCAATATACACCTGTTTCTGGACCAACATATTTGTATCAACCACAGTCCCTTTCATATATTACTTGCATGATTGATCATCTACTTCCCATCCCTGGCTTTGTGGATTGGATTTGTCCTTTTTTCTTGTGTTCTTCAAAGGAGTTAGGGTGGGATCCTGGAGAGACATCTTCTCTTCTCTGATTTAGTAGTAGATTTTGTTCAAGAGGATGGGCTTGGTTTGAGGCACTAAGGTGTAACACTACAGTGTAAGACCAATGGTCTCTTTGAGATTGGGGATAATGGATGCAATTTTCTTTTACCTCATCTGTATTATTCTTTGTACAAACAAGGACAAATGAGAAATTACTAACATTGAGACAACAATCATGATAATAATAGATATTTATATAATACTTAAAATATTCAGTGTTTTACATACATTATGTATGTAAATACTGTATATCTCCTCTTCCCCAACCTGCCCAAAGCTGCCCACTTACCAAAGAATTCCCAGGGCCCAGCAGGAATAAGCTGAAGGGAGATCCTTCCTTTCTCTGCTGCATTCCCCATTGCCCAAGTCCCACCAGGTGTTAGAATCTCTTCTTGGCTGGATGCTGACCCTCCTATATTCACCCACATTGGAGGTAGCCCAGGGTGTTTTTTTTTTTTACCTTCTCCAACTTTCAGGCCTGTTCTCTACCCTCCAACAACAGATAGTTGGGGAAATGGTCACTCATACCACTTGAATGAAAAGGAGTCATCAACTGTCATCCTTTTGGTAAGATGGTGGGCTATTGGGCCTTACCAACATGCTTAGCCATTATGGCCTCCAGACTCCTGGGCATCATCTGAACTGCTAATTGCATCCTTTCCATCTCCGTTCCACATGAACCCTCCTATTTGCTTTGCCTCTCCTGATCAGAATGTGAGCTCCTTGAAAAGAGGGTTGGTTTTGCTTTTCTATTTGTATCTGCAGCACTTAGCATGGTGCCTGGCACATAGTAAGAAGGCTTTTCCATTCCATCCATTAGCTTGCTTAAATTTCACAACAGCCTGGTGAGGGTATGTTCTACAGCTATTATTATCATTATCATTCCCATTTTACAGATAAGGAAACTGAGCCTTAACTTGCTCAAAGTTACACAGCTAGTAAGTATCAGAAGTGGGATATGAACTGAGATCTTCTGACTCCAAGTGTGACAAGCTATCCGCTAAAACATTCCTTTCTCTTCGGATATTATTCAATAATCAGATTTCCCCAGCTTTGTCATCAGGAACGGGTTTGGCAGTTCATGCACGTACGCATACACACACACACACACACACACACACACAGGTATGAGGCAAGATGGTTGTATACCTTCTTTGTAGACCACTGATTTTATCCAGAGAATTGAAAACCACTTAATATTGAGAAGACTCAGTAATTAGGCCTTGAAAATAGCTATACCCATTTGTCATTCCTTAACAGTTACATATTTTTTTTAAATCTGTGTTAAGTTTTTAAGGTAGTAGAAGAAATATGCCCTTTCTTAGTTGGTATAAAGCATTATTTTTCCATGTTGAGAAGTGTCTGGTATACTAAATAGCAGTTCTTTCTCATTATCTGCCTCTTGGTAATGTCTACCATTTCACCAAGCAGTGGGAAAATGGAAAGGAGTGGAAAATCAAGCTAGTTTTAAGTGTATTTATAAAAAGCCAACTTTCCTCTTTTCTTTCAAGCCTGGGCACACAACTCCTAAATAGGGACCCATCCTATACAGGAAGATTTACATGGTAAAGTTGACACTAGCCAGTATTGGGCTTTCATTATACTTCAGAATCTAATACAGAATCATAAGAAAAGAAGTATGTATTGAGAGTGGAGCAGAAAAGCAATAGAATTAGAAGAGACTAACAGAGAAATGAACCATGTTTTCACGTCTGCTCCTCTTCTATCATCTTTCATAGTAATCAGTCATAGAATGATAGAATGTCAAAGTTGGATGGGACCTCAGTGACATCTAGTCCAACTCATACATGGAAGAAATTCTCCAACAAACACTCACCCAGCTCCAACTTAAACATCTTGAAGGAGGGAGAGTACACTACCTTTGAGGCAGTCCATACTACTTTTGGACCCCTCTGATTGTTATGAAGACTTTTCTGAGATCACTATATCTATAGTTTCTTTGTTCGATGTCTCCCCCATAAGTCTGTGAGCTCCTTGAGTCCAAGGACTCTCTTTTGCTTCTTTTTTATATCCCTAGCACTTAGCACAGTGCTTGGCACATAAAAGGAGATTAATAAATGTTTAATGATTTATTAGAATTCATTTCTACTTTCCCACAAGAATATTATGATAAACTTTACCAAACTGAAATTGCATTAGAATTAATTTCTCTTCATTGTAGTATATTTGGAGTAGCAAAGAACTGGAAACAAAGTAGATATCCATTGATTAGGGAGTGGCTAAACAAATTCCAGTATATAATGTGATGGAATATTACTGTACTAGAAGAAATGACAAATATGATGAGTTCAGAGAAACATGGGAATACATATGTGAACTGAAAACAGAATGAATTAAGTAGAATCAGAGAAACAATACACAATATCTATGATGATGTGATCAGAAAGCAAAAAAAAAAAGAAAATCCCTCAGTACTGAACACTGTCTTTTCTTAATGATCAAGCTTGGCCCTCAATAAGTTGAGAATATATACCACCCTTCTCTCTTTGCAGGGGTGAGGAAGGGTGGCGGGGTGAGGGAGAGCAGAACTAGAGTTGTAGAATATTGCACAGGTATTGTCAAACACGGGTAATGTTTTTGTTGGTTTTGTTGTTATGTTCCTTTTTCTTTGTTATAAGGGCTCACTGGCTCACTGGGCAAGAAGTCTACTCAGAAATGGCAGTGCTGTGGAAACAAAAGATATCAATACATAAGATCTAAAAAAATTCTTTCACCATTAACCATCTACTTATCTGAACTAATTCTTGGAAGTCCTAGTACCTTTTGCCTTATGTCATAACATCTAAGGGGAAGGACTATCTAGAGCTATAGTGACGTAGGAGCCACTAAGGGGTTGACCCGCCAGCAAGGCATCCTTTCTCTCCATGGACAGCCTCTACCTAGGGGAGGGGAGGAGATGGAAGAAAGATTCTAGGACCCCAGTGGATTGTGCCTGGGATGAGGAGCAGGGTAGCATCTCGGTGACAAGAGGTTGTGCCATGGGAATAGCCACGGGTCCTCGCACCACTTTCTGCCCATGGAAAGGAAACTCTTCAGTTCACTTACTCCTCCAAGGATAGAGTCTTTTTGTACAGGCTTATTCACCACTGGGCACATGAGAAGAGCTTTCAGTACAGCGAGAATGGTAGCACATTAGTAATGAGCTGGAAGTGATTCCTCTGGACATCATCTACCGACTCCATCTGAACTGAATTCACCCTAGGTGCCAGAATTCCTCCTTATGGTTCTGCCACCTTTGATTCCTCTATCCTACCTGAATACCTGAGGGGAATTGGTGCCACTCATTTCACCTTTATTTCCAGTTACTTTTGTTTCTTAGACAAGTTTTTGCTTTGACCCAAGGCCGAAACAATTTTTCTAATCCAATGTCAGACTTAAACAGGCGCGCTTTTCTACAGCTAGTATCTTTTGCAAAAGATTTGCTAACGGAAAGCTTTGGGGAGATTACCAGTACCTCCCCCTTTGTCTGGGCCTTTCCTGCTTTCTGTTACCATGGGGAACTGTGAGGCAGCTCTACAGAGAAAAAAATTTGCCTTTCCCCCCAAGTATCTCATGTTTTTATAAAATGAATAAAATTCGATGAGTAGAAAGGTGGTCTGGGAAAATTTCAGCAATCTGAAGAGCTGTCAGTGTTGAACAAGCTTACAACTGGGGAGGACTTCTTGCTGGGGGCATTGGTACATACCCAAAGTCTTGGTGTTGGCTTCAGTTCTCAGGAGAGCCTTTTCTATGGTATAATTTGTTGCCCCATCATTAAGGTTGGTTCCCAAACACCCACATCTCACACAATTGTTTTCAATTCTAGATGTAGTCATACTGTATTGGGGAAACCCTAACTTAAGTTTCTTGGTGATTACCTCCTGCCTACCTCCCACATTTTCTTTTGCTGCTGTGATCCATATTGATTTTTATGCTCATCAATTCAAGTTTCTCTTCTGGGCATGGAATCTGTCATCTTGTAGCACACAGTAAATCTGATCATTTATTAAATACCTTAGTGGAGGAACATCAGGAGTGTGCACTATTATTCCCCCAGGTGTCTGTCTGTGTTAACTCCCAGCCCAAAGTGAAACCAAGCTGGAAGCATTCACATCCTGTCAAGGGATCTCCTCTATATCTGCCAGTTTAAGACACAATTGCTCCTAGACAGTAAAATATAGAACTAGGTACAGAGAGACATGACAGACTTTCCAGATATCATCTCATTTGATACAAGAATCCTGGGAGACAGTTTGTATTATTATGTTCATTTCACAGTTGAGGAAATTAAGGAAAATACAGGTTTAGTGACTTGGCCAAGGCCCCGCAGCTATGAAGTGTCTGAGGTCAGATTTGAACTCAGGTCTACCTGACTCCAGACCCAGAGCTGTCTCTACTGTACCACTTATCTGCCTCTATTATGGAGAGGGAAAGGGAAATTTGATAGATAGATAAATAGACAGACAGACAGATAGGAAAATGCAAAAAAATATGGATATGCAGCAATTGTGAGAGGAGGACATTAGGAAGTAGAGTCAGAATAGGCTTTATGTGAGACTATTAAATTAACTTCTTTATTTGTTGAAAAAATAATAACTTATTCCATTTCCTTCTGATTTTAATAGTTGACCAGTCAAAATTCAAGCAATAAAGAAAGACAATTTCCTATCTGGAAGTTGGGAATTAGTAATGAATTCCTTATTATGATACTTTTTTATTAAACAAACAAAACATTAATTGTGCAACTGCTATGTGTAAAGCTTCATAATAGCTTCTGGTTACAAAAAGACAAAAGTTACAGTCTTGGCCCTTGAGGAGCTTAGTTTCTACTGAGGGTGGGATGAGGAAGATTCAATATCATTTCTCAGCCACTTATCTGTGTGATCTTGAGCAAGTCACATAGATGCTCTGGGTCTCAATTTCTTCTTTCGTAAAATGTAAAGGGTGGACAAGATGACCTCTGATACACCCTCCAGTTCTCAATTTATGATCCAATGATCAATAAATGTTGGTTGAATAAGAAAGTAAATTACCTCT
Source organism: Trichosurus vulpecula (assembly GCF_011100635.1). Taxonomy (NCBI): domain Eukaryota; kingdom Metazoa; phylum Chordata; class Mammalia; order Diprotodontia; family Phalangeridae; genus Trichosurus; species Trichosurus vulpecula. The sequence goes on along the minus strand of NC_050573.1, from coordinate 554,956,522 downwards.
CACTTGAATCATGGCAAGAACCTTCTAACTGGTTCCCCTGTCTCCATTCTCTCTTCCCTTTAATCTAGCTCTACAAAGCTTTCATAGAAATATTCCTAAGACACAAGCCTGACCATGTTACTTCCCTGTTCGGTGACCTTAAATTGTTCCCATTTGTCCACAGAATAAAAACACATTCTCCAGCCTGGAATTTAGGGCCCTCCCCACTCTAGCCCCAACATCCCTTTTAGCCTGATTTCATACAAATCTCCTTCATGTCCCCTACCTTGCAGCCAAAATGGAGTACTTGCTGTTTCTCAAACTCAATATTCCAACTTCCTTTCTCTCTATTTTTCACATAACTGTCCCCAGTGCCCGAAATGGGCATTCTCTTTATCTCTACTTTTTGGAGTCCTTATCATCCTTCAAGTCACCACTTGGGCACTACCTATATTATCTATAGGTTTTCCTCCAATAGAAGGTGTAGGTGGTTGTGTTGTGTGTTTGTCCACACAGAGCCCTCTAGGTGTAGCTTGAAGAGAAGTGTTACTAGAATCTCTAATCTCCTCTTCCCAACCTTCTCCTAGGGATATTTTGATTCCTGTCAAGAGAGGAGAAGATTGGGGCTATGAGGTTGGTCATTCTCCTTTCCTCAGAGAGAGGGCACTTGAACTAGAATTCTATCTATTCACTGCTAACTATTGTTAGTCTAAGGGAAATTATTTTTAATTTCAAATTGCATACTTGCTTGCTGTTCCTTAACTGGAAAGGAGTGCCCCAAGCTATATGTTCAAGGTATTCAAGGCTTGCATCCTTTTCTGTCCAAATACAAGTTCCACAAAGACCACAAGTGGAGAATATAAAATAAACCCATTTATGCAAGCTAATAGGAAATAGAAATAAGAGAAGGCATATAGATGAAAATATACCAGACAATACACAGAGTGAATGAGTTCTCCCCATGGGAGTGATATATCTCAGCTCGACCAAGAGAGAGAATGCATGTCCCAGACCTCACCTAAAGGAAAATTCCCTCAAGTCTCTAGTGGAGTAAGCTGAAGATAGTGACGTGATGGAGTTTCTGGCTCCTCTATGTGTCAGCCTCTTCCCAGAGTCTCTCTCTTGTTTCAAGGTCCTCTCCCTGAAGAAAATCAAGAACTGTGTGTCTTTTGTCTCAGAAAGTCTCAAAAGATAGGACCTCTCTCCTCCCTAGCTCTTGACAACTCTGCTCCTCACACAGGCTGAGGAATATAGAGTAATTATTCCCCACCAATGAGGAGAATCTTATACAAATGGGCTTAGGACCTCAGATGACAAATGCAAATTCTTTGAAAACAAAGATTTCCTTTTCTGTGTATCCACAGTGCCCCACACATATTATAGCTACCTAATATCTGTTTGACTTCAACTGAATATTTCGTTATGACTATGATGGGTCAGACTCTGTGCTAGGAGAAGACTGGCACAAAGATAAAAAAACATTACTCTTTCCACCCTCAATTTACACCCTTCTAAGGGGAATTGAAAATGTACGCAGTGTGGCATAGGGAGAAGAGGTCTGGATTTAAAGTCCCAGGATCTGAGTTTAAATCTGTTTTCATAGAGAGGGCGGAACCAAGATGGCCGCATGAAGGCAGCGTCTTACCGGAGCTCTCTCATAAGGTCTGTCACATTCCTATAAAAAAGTGAATTTGAGCAGATTTGAGAGAGTCAGAAACCGCGAGCAGTCTGCGTGTGGCAAATTTCCGAGCCGGGAGAGTCTGAAAGGCCGGAGGCACGATCCTGTAGGCTTGGAAAGGGCTCGGCGTGGTTTGCTGCTCCAGACCAAGGCGGAAGCGGCTGGCCGGGAAATCCACGTGGGAGACGGACTGGGAGAAAGCTGGGCACCCAAAACCGGTGGAGATCCCCAGGCCTCCCAACACAGGACGGCAGTCTGTGGAAGCGACAAGAGGCAGCGCAATGCCACTGGATGTGAAACACCATCTCCAGAAGTTTGCAGCCCAAACGTATTAAACGTGGATTCTTGAACTTCCGGGAAGTTTAATGGCCAGGTAAACAGCTCTAATCCCTCCCCTCCCCACCCAGAGAATTCCTCGGGAAAAAAAAAAAAGAACGCTGGAACTGAGCAGAAAGTAGTGGGGCTTCAGTGGTCAAATAGTAGAAGTTCATCAGTCCCAGAGGGGCAGAGTCGGCAGGGGTCAACACCAGGAGACCAGATGTAACCTTGCTCCCCCAGGGGAAGTGCCAGACATCAGCTCAAATAACAAACAGCTGAGACCATTGCTGAAAAGCAAGTGCTGGAGAGCACCCACAGGGAGTGAGACGCCAGGGAGCCAGACCCCTCCCCCACACCTCAGCAAACAGAAGGTTATAATTCTGGACTCACAACCCCCAGAATAAGAAAACTGGGACAGAAAGCCCTGAGGCCCAAAGGTAGAAATTCATTGTAAAGCCAGCAAAAGGCAAACCAACATGAAGAAGAACACAAAAAAACCGAGGACAATAGATTCTTTTTATGGAAACAGGCAGGATCAAAATACCAATATGGAAGAGCAGAGTAAAGATACTGTAGATACATCAGATACCTCAAAAGGTAATGTGAAGTGGTCTCCAGCCCAAAAAGCACTGCTGGAAGAGCTAAAGGAGGATTTTAAAAACCAAATTAGGGAGCTAAAAGAAAATATGGAAAAAATGGAAAAAAATCCACTGATGAAATCAAGTCCCTAAAGAATAAGATTGGTGAAATGGCTATGGAAATTCAGAATCTAGAGAGAGAAAAGGACCCTCTGAGAGGCAAAATCAACCAATTGGGAAAGGAGACTCAAAAGCAAAACTTAAACACTAACTCATTAAAAATTAGACTTGAGCAAGTGGAAGCTAATGAATATATGAGGCACCAAGAAGTAATAAAACAAAATGTAAAGAATGAAAAAAATGGAAAAAAATGTGAAATATCTGATTGGCAAAACAACTGACCTGAAAAATAGATCCAGGAGAGACAATTTAAGAGTTATTGGTCTACCGGAAATCCACAATGAAAAAAAGAGCCTTGACAGTATCTTCGAAGAAATTATCAAAGACAACTGCCCAGAGGTCCTAGAACCAGAGGGCAAAATAGTCATTGAAAGAATTCACCGATCACCCCCTGAAAGAGATCCCAAACTGAAAACACCAAGAAATATTATAGCCAAATTTCAGAGCTATAAACTCAAGGAGAAAATACTGCAAGCAGCCAAAAAGAAGCAATTCAAATATCGTGGAACTACAGTCAGGATCATGCAGGATCTCTCAGCTTCCACATTAAAAGACAGGAGAAATTGGAATATGATATTCCAAAGGGCAAAGGAGCTGGGACTACAACCAAGGATCAACTACCCAGCACAACTAAGCATAATTTTCCAGGCAAGGCGATGGACATTCAATGAAATAAGGGAATTCCAGACCTTCCTGATGAAAAGGCCAGAACTCAATGGAAAATTTGATCTCCAAATACAAAACTCAAGAGAGACATAAAAAGGTAACCAGGGGGAAAAACCCCACAAACCTTATTAACCAATAAGGGCAGGTTGTTTACATCTTTATGTGGGATTATATCATCTTATGTATGTATATATATATATATATATATATATATATATATATATATATATATATATATATATACGTCATTCTTGAGAATGGTATAGCTATTATGACAATTGAAAGGGATATACGTAGGTTGTGAATGCCTGTATAAATTAACTGATATAAAGATATAAAATATAAATGAGAGATATAAAGGGAGGGCTATGAGGGAAGTGGTAAGGAGGTACTAGAAAAGGGTAAATTACACCAAAGGAAGTGGCACAAAAACATATTATAGTAGAGGGAAAGAAGGGAGGGAGAAGAGCAGTATTTGAGCTTTACTGTCATCTGATCTTGTTCAAGAAGGGAATAACATACTCTGATAAGTTTAGAAATCTAACTTGTCCTACGGGAAGTAGGAGGGGCAGGGGGGAAAAAGGGATGGGGTGGTCAGAAGGTAGAGGAGAAGTAGCAAGTGGGTAACGGTAAGATAAGGGAGGGGAATAAAGAGGGAGGGTTAACTGAGGAAAGCGGCGGTCAAAAGCAAAACTTTGTTGAGGAGGAGAAGGGGAAAGGGAGAAATAAAAGCATAAACAGGGGGAATTAGGATGGAGAAAAAGACACAGATAGAAATCATAACCCTGAATGTGCAGGGGATGAACATTCTCACAAAACAGAAGCAGATAGCAGAATGGATTAAAAACCATAATCCTACAATATGCTGTTTACAAGAAATGCATTTGAAACAGGGGGATACACATAGGGTTAAGGTAAAAGGCTGGAGTAAAATATATTGTGCCTCAGCTAAAGTAAAAAAAGCAGGTGTAGCAATCCTAATCTCAGACAAAGCAAAAATAAAGATAGATCTAATTAAAAGAGATAAGGAAGGACATTATATCCTGCTAAAAGGCACCATAAACAATGAAGCAATATCATTGCTTAACATATATGCACCAAGTGGTAAGGCATAGAAATTCTTAGAGGAGAGGTTAAGGGAGTTACAGGAAGAAATAGACAGCAAAATTATAATATTGGGAGACCTCAACCTCCCCCTTTCTGAACTTGATAAATCTAACCTCAAAATAAATAAGAAAAAAGTTAAGGAGGTAAACAGAATTTTAGAAAAGGCACATATGATAGACCTCTGGAGAAAGCTGAATGGGGATAAAAAGGAATATACTTTCTTCTCAAAAGTACATGGTACATACTCAAGAATTGACCATGTACTAGGGCAAAAAAACCTCACAATCCAGTGCAGAAAAGCAGAAATAGTCAAAGCATCCTTTTCAGATCATGATGCAATAAGAATCATTTTTAATAAAGAACCATGGAAAAATAAGCTAAAAACTAATTGGAAACAAAATAATTTAATTGTAAAGAATGAGTGGGCCAAAGAACAAATCAGAGAAAGAATAACTTCATTCGAGAGAATGACAATAATGAAACAACATACCAAAACTTATGGGATGCAGCAAAAGCAGTTCTTAGGGGAAGTTTTATATCCCTAAATGCCTACATGAATAAAATAGGGAAAAAGGAGATCAATGATCTGGGCGTACAGCTGAAAAAGCTAGAAAAAGAGCAAATTGAAAACCCCCAATTAAATACCAAATTAGAAATAATGAAAATCAAAGGAGAGATTAATAAAATTGAAACCAAGAAAACTATTGAATTAATAAATAAAACAAAGAGCTGGTTTTATGAAAAAACCAATAAAATTGATAAACCTTTGGCCAATTTAATTAAAAAAAGAAAGAAGAAAATAAAATTACCAGTATCAAAAATGAAAAGGGTGAGGTCACCTCTAATGAATAGGAAATCAAAACAATAATTAGGAATTATTTTGCCCAACTGTATGCCCATAAATTTGACAAATTTAAAGATATGGATGAATATCTACAAAAACATAAACTGCCCAGGTTAACAGAAAAGGAAGTTAAATTTCTTAATAACCCCATATCAGAAAAAGAAATTGAGCATGCCATCAATGAATTCCCTAGAAAAAAATCTCCAGGGCCAGATGGTTTTACATGTGAATTCTATCAAACATTTAAAGAACAACTAATTCCAATACTTTGTAGACTATTTGGGAAAATAGGTGAAGAAGGAGTCCTACCAAATTCTTTTTATGACACAAATATGGTACTGATACCCAAACCAGGTAGAGTCGAAACAGAGAAAGAAAATTATAGACCAATTTCTCTAATGAATATTGATGCAAAAATTTTAAATAAAATATTAGCAAAAAGATTGCAGCAACTCATCACGAGAATAATACACTATGACCAGGTAGGATTTATTCCAGGAATGCAAGGCTGGTTCAATATTAAGAAAACTATTAGCATAATTGACCATATCAACAACAAAACTAGCAGAAACCATATGATCATCTCTATAGACACAGAAAAAGCCTTTGACAAAGTACAACACCCATTCCTATTAAAAACACTAGAAAGCATAGGAATAAGTGGAACCTTTCTCAAAATTATAAATAGCATCTACCTAAAACCATCAACAAGCATTATGTGTAATGGGGATAAACTAGATGCATTCCCAATAAGATCAGGGGTGAAACAAGGATGTCCATTATCACCCCTATTATTTAATTTGGTACTGGAAACGTTAGCTGTAGCAATAAGAGAAGAAAAAGAAATTGAAGGAATTAGAATAGGAAACGAAGAAACTAAATTATCACTTTTTGCAGATGATATGATGATTTATCTAGAGAATCCTAGAGAATCAAGTAAAAAACTACTTGAAATAATAAACAATTTTAGCAAAGTTGCAGGATATAAAATAAACCCACATAAATCCTCAGCATTCCTATACATTACTGACAAAGCCCAACAGAAGAGATAGAAAGAGAAATTCCATTCAAAGTTACTGAAGGCACTATAAAATATTTGGGAGCCTATTTGCCAAGACAAATCCAGGGCCTATATGAACATAACTATGAAACACTTTTCACGCGAATAAAATCAGATCTAAATAAATGGAAAAATATCAGTTGCTCATGGTTAGGCCGAGCTAATATAATAAAAATGACAATTTTACCTAAATTAATCTATCTATTCAGTGCCATACCAATCGAACTACAAAAAAATTATTTTACTAAGCTGGACAAAATAATAACAAAATTCATCTGGAAAAACAAGAGGTCTAGAGTATCTAGGGTATTAATGAAAAGACATGCTAGAGAAAGTGGCTTAGCCACACCAGATATTAAACTGTACTACAGAGCAGCAGTCATCAAAACTGCCTGGTACTGGTTAAGAAACAGAGGTGTGGATCAGTGGAATAGGATAGGTAAACAAGTAGGAGAAATCAACAAGTTTAGCAATCTACTCTTTGATAAACCCAAAGAGGCCCGCTTCTGGGCTAATAATTCACTATTTCACAAAAAGTATTGGGAAAATTGGAAAATGGTAAGGCAGAAAGTGGGCATAGACCAATACCTTACACCATATACCAAAATAAAGTCAAAATGGGTTCATGATTTAGGAGTAAAAGTTGATACTATAAGTAATTTGGGAAAGCAAGGAATCGTTTACTTATCACATTTATGGAAAGGTAAAGAATTCATGACCCAACAAGAGATAGAGAGCATTACAAAATGCAAAATGGATAATTTTGATTATGTCAAATTTAAATGCTTTTGTACAAAAAAAGCCAATGCAACAAGAATTAGGAGGGAAGCAGAAAATTGGGAGAAAATCTTTGCAACTAGTATCTCTGATAAAGGCCTCATTTCTAAAGTATACAGGGAACTGAGCTAAATATATAGGAATACAAGCCATTCCCCAATTGAGAAATGGTCAAAGGATATGAACAGGCAGTTTTCAGAGGAAGAAATTAAAGCTATCTATAGGCATATGAAAAAATGCTCTGGATCACTACTGATTAGAGAAATGCAAATCAAAACAACTCTTAGATACCACATCTCTCCTGTCAGATTGGCTAAAATATCAAAACAGGAAAATGATAAATGCTGGAAAGGATGTGGGGAAATTGGAACATTGTTGCATTGCTGGTGGAGTTGTGAGCTGATCCAGCCATTTTGGAGAGCAATTTGGAACTATGCCCAAAGGACTATAGAAATGTTCATACCCTTTGACCCAGCAATACCACTTCTATGGTTGTATCCCAAAGAAATCACACAAGCAGGAAAAGGACCCATATGTACAAGGATATTTATAGCAGCTCTTTTTGTGGTAGCCAAGAACTGGAAATCAAAGGGATGCCCATCAGTTGGGGAATGGCTGAACAAGCTGTGGTATATGAAGGTGATGGAATACTATTGTGCCATAAGAAATGGGGATGATGCAGACTTCATAACAACCTGGAAAAACCTACACGACATAATGCTGAGTGAGCGGAGCAGAGCCAGGAGAACGTTGTGCACAGCCACAGATATATGGATTCCATGAGGACCAACCCTGACATACTGCGCTCTTCTCAGCAACCTAAGGTGCAAGGACAACTCCAGGGGACTCACGATGGGAGAATGCTATCTGCATCCAGAGAAAGAACTGTGAAGTTTGAATACAGATTGAGGCGCACTACATGCTCGCCTTTTTTGCTTCTCTGTTTTTGTTTTTGCGTTTTTTTTTTTTTGGTTCTGTTTCTTCTTTCTCATGATTCATTCCATTGGTCATAATTCTTCTCCACTACTTGACTAGTGCATAAATTAATTCAATGCGAAGTTATACATGATAGTTATATGTGATTCCATGCCGTCTTGGGGAGGGAGGGGGGAGGGAGGGAGAAAATCTGGAACTCAAAACTATGTAGAACTGTGTGTGGTAAACTAAAAATAAATAAATAAATAAATAAAATAAATAAATAAATCTGTTTTCATAACATGTTTGCTTGATTTGAGGCAAATCTCTTGGCCTCTCCAGGCCTCAATTTCATAATCTTTAAAGCAAGAGCTACTACCGAATCTCTAAGATTTCTTATAGTTTTGAATCTATGAGCCTATCAAATGAATGAGTAGAAGGCAATGTTGGATACTGTAGGAAAATCATAGAGGATTTTCAGTAGAAAGAGAAGAGTGACCATCCATATAGCCCCAATCTCCTCTCTTGGCAGGAATCAAAGTCTGCCTCGGAGAAGGTTTGGAGGAGGTGATTATAGAGACACTTCATACCTCTCTTTGAGCTACATCTAGAAAGACTAGTGTGGACAGCGCACAATGCCACCTGTACCTTCTACTAGGGGAAAAAGAGGAGTCACCCCTTTCAGCTGCAAGGATAAGGGAAAGCTTTATGGAAGAGGTGGCACCTGAGCAAGGCCTTGAAGGAAGAGAAGTATTTTAGGAGGCAGAAACAGGGAGACAGTATGTTCCAGGACAGGTGACAGCCTGTGTAAATGTACAGAGTAATTAAGGATGAAATAAGCTTGGTAGATTATAGATTACATGAGAGGCAATGTGGTACAGCGGGTATAGAATCGGCTTCAGAGCTAGCAAGACCTGGGTTCAAGCCTCGCCTCCAACACATACTAGTTCCATGACCTTGGGCAAAGTCATTTGACTTTTAACTTTCCAGGCATTTTTCTAAGACTTGCTGAGAAGCTGTCGATCTTTGTTGATAGAGGGAATTTCCTCATCAAGAATTCTCTGTACCAGAGGTTCCTTTCCTTTGCTGTTTCGTGGGCTCCCTTTCACAGTCTTGTGAAGCCTATGGACCCCTTCTCTGAATAACGTTTTAAATGAATAAAATAACACATCTAAGATTGCAAAGGAAACCAGTTATACTGAAATATAGTTTAAATGAAAAAAGTAAGTTCATGGACAAAAAGTCACCATAAGTGAAAGAGGACGTAATTAAATCTGGTCTTAGACATTACTAGCTGTGTGATCTTGGGCAAGTCATTTATCCTCTGTTTCAGTTTCCTCATCTGAGAAATGGAGATAATAAAAGTACCTGCCTCTCAGGGTTGCTGTGAGGACCAAATGGGATAATAACTGTAAAGCACGGTGCCGTGTACACAGTAGGTATTATATAAATGTTGGTTATTATTATTCATATTCTAGGAGGAAGGGAGGGACCTCTGGCTCTTCAGGTATGGACGCAGTTCTTGTTGCTCTTAGAAGTTCTCTGGAGATTATATCTGCCCGAGTGCCCCACTAAACACTTATTGTACTTTATGTTTGAAATGTTTCACAGAAATCACCTTATTTAAACCTTTAGCCAGGTAATCCAAATATTATTATCCCTTTTGAGGAAACTGAGACTCAAAATAAATCGACAGATCACAAAGCCAGTAAATAAGGGTCCGAGCTGGAACTTTAACCTTTGACTCCCTCTAGTCCCTTGATCTTTTTTTTACAATCCCTAAAGAACAACCACATAAGTTACTCTGTTATAGATATTTTAATTGTCACTTAAAATTCCTGTAAACCCCCCTTTCTATTGGATTTTTAATATCTCCCTTAGTAATATAGCCCTTAATAATATATCTTCTTGTTGGAAGTGACCTCCAAAGCCGATCTGATCCAGACCCTTGCTTGAAAGCAAGATGGTGTCTAACCAATCCCAGGCAGCTGGGTTTAGGTGAGAGAGGTAAGGAGGAGGGAAAGCTAGGTAAAGAGTGTACCTGGTCAGTGTTAATCCCTTGGTAACCAGATTAACAATATTAAGAAATGAAACCTTTGCTCTGATATTAAGGATGATTAATGGAATGGAACCCCTTTAACCCATTCCACTACCATCGAATTAAGGATGATTGATTTACAACCAGTTTCCCCACCTTGACTCTTGGGACTTGGTCTTTAAAAAGGAGTTAGATAAAAAAAAGGACCAAAGTGAAGAGACAGAATTGATGAGGAATTACACATAGAGACTCAGGCTCAGTTCTCTGAAAGGGAAACCTGTGTGTCTGGGAGGTTCCTTTAGGGAATCATCTGTACCCATTTGAGGGGAAAACCAGATGGACCCAGAGATGGCAGTGGCCAGAGCCTAGGATGAGAAGGGACAGAGCTACAAAATGGAAGAAAAAACCTGCAAAGTGTCCTTCATTAGTACTATGAGTCACAAGTGGGCCGATATTGGTGAGTCTGGGTGAGCAGTAACTCTTCCCCTTTTAGGGTTAGGCCTTAACTGCAGAGTAGTGCTATAAATCCAGAGTACTTTATAGGTTCCTGAGAGGAGTTGGGGCTCAATGGGTGTCAACAGGATGACTCTTTAGTGACCTTACTTACTTTCTCCTTTTTTGGGAGGGAACTTATATCTAGACTTGATTCCTGGGGAGGGAAGAGACCCATTTGGCTAGGCGGGCGTATGTGAAAAGGGAAGTTATTCTGACTGTTTATGGGCTCAGGTATGAGTCTTGTGTTTCTGCTTTTGTCCTTCTTGGTTAAATAAATCTTACTTGTGGTCAATTCACTTTACCTTTCCTGAAGAATATCCAGTTCTAGACTTGTTCAGTCATTTTTCAGTTGTATACAACTCTTTGTGACTCCATTTTGGGGTTTTCTTGGCTTGCCATTTCCTTCTCCAGCTCATTTGACAGATTAGGAAACTGAGGCAAACAGGGTTAAGTGATTTGCCCAGGGTCACAGAGCTAGCGTGGCATGCATTTGTTGCTCTGGGTATCTAGAGAGTGGTTAGGTTATACCTCCCCTAAAAGGTCTGAGGCCAGATTCGAACTAATGAAGATGAGTCTTCTGACTCCAGGAAGACTGTACCACCTAGCTGCTCAACGAGACTTAGATATGCACTAAATTCTGACATTGCCAGAGGGAAATTCTGTGTCAAGGCAGAGGCCTTTAAGATTGGCCCTGATTCTAGACCTTACTCTATGACTATTTTGGGGTACCTCTGAGGAGGTAGATCCAGAACTTTTTTTGACCTGCTTCCATGCCTAAACTAAAGCTAGGAGGGCACTGATGAAGCTTTTAATCCAGCAAACAATGTGTTCTTACATAGCAATTTGCAGTGAAAATGTGAGTAATGGTACTGATTCCACATATAGCTAAAAAAATTCCTTAAGCCACCTCATCATTTTGCCAATATTTGTTATAGAACCATAGAATATTAGTGCTGTAAGGGACTTTAGAAGTTTTAAAATGTTTTCGATCGTGTGCCCCATCAGTAAAATATCATTTGAGCCTGCACTTCCCATGTGCATATATTTTATTATTTATAAATCATGTAGATACACTTCAAAACTAGTAATTATATATATTATAAAAAAGACAAAGCAGACATTAAAAAAGGATGAGATGGAGATGAAATAATAGGGACCATTGAGACCACTATGGAGGCTCAATAACTGAGTAGGGAAGCAATATGACCACATCCATGCTTCAGGAAAATCACTTTGGTAGCTGTGTGGAGAATGTACTGGAGAAAGAAGAGATCTGAGGCAGGGAGACCAATTGAGAAACAATTGCCACAGTGTAGATGAAAAACAATGAGAGCCTGAACTAGGGTGATAGCTATGTGAGTGGACATAAGAGGATAGATGCAAGAGATGTTCTGGAGATAGAAATAAGGTTTGGGTGTATGTGATGAGGGAGAATAAGCAGGCAGAAATGATCTTTGGTTGTGGACTTGGGCTACTAGAAGGATGATGATGTCCTTGTGAGTAATAGGGAAGATTGTATAGGGGGCAGTTGTGTATATGTGTATGCGTGCGTGCGTGCGTGTGTGTATGCATGTGTGTGAAGACAATGTAGTGAAATCACTGATACAGATCACAACTCATCCTTGCTTCCTTATCCTGTGAAATTCACTGTCCTACTCAAAATAAAAAATAAAAAAGAAAGTTGGATTCTTATTCACTAACTGCTATCCCAGAGTGTAGAGCCCAAAGGATACTTGTTACAGGTGATCTGGAGAGGCAATGGTGTGTATTATGGGGGAAGAGTAGGAATTTTCCCAGTGAAATCTATGCAACTGTTGCTCTGGGTGTCTAGATAGTGGTTAGGTCACGCCTCCCCTGAGAGGTCCAGAAGTGGGGAGACTGGAAACTTGCACAACAGAGAGAAAGAACAGAGTTTATGGGGGATGGTGAGAGACAAGAATGAGTGTAGTTGTGTTGGATATAGGCCTCTTGATGGGCCATAATAATGTGGAGAGAGATATAACTGATTTTCCCATATTCCTCCTGGTTGATCAAAGAGTATCTACTGATGTCAAGCTAAGTCCCCCACTTTAGATATCATGGATTTAGTTCTTCATGTATAGAAACTTAAGTGGAGAGAGATATAATACTTCCCCAAGATCACTCAACTTAGAGATCATTCTCAGGTTCTTTAATCTAGCCAATGGCCTTTTGATCTTCTGTCCTCATTGTTGGGACTTCAAGCACCATCTCAGAGGAATTCAGATGAGTCAAGAGCTGACATATGGCAGTTTACAGCACCCATTCTCTGCTGGGCTGCTACTAGGAATGGAAGCATTTTATTTATTTATTTATTTTGCCAATGAAGACCAGATAGTGAAGTGTTTACATAACAGAAATGCCTAGAGGGTGGAAAATATGAAATGCAAATGGTGAATGAAGCTAGTGATGGAAGGCTCACATTAGCTGCCCATTTTCATGATCAATAATGAAGATTGCTGTGATTTTTTTTATCTTATGTTTACCAGTAAGAACAGAGGAAGGTCTTTAGTCTTCTGGAATCAGATCTCATTAATCTCTCCCCTTATTTTCCTGGGACAGCTTCAGTAGCTCTCAAAGCATAGGATGAGACATTCCAAGGGTGGATATTTAGAACTAGGGATATAAGAAGGTAACCTCAGGTTTAGAGAGAGTCCTCAAGTCATTGGGAAGCAAGGATACTATAAGGGTGACATGACAGTGGAGAAAGGCTTACACTAGGAGTTAGGGAACTTGATCTGGTCTTGGTTAGGTCCCTAACTATTTTTATGAACTTATAAGAATCATTTTCCTCTGGGTTTCAGGATCCTCATCTCTAAAATGAAGATATAAATTAAATTAAATTCAACAAGCACTTATTAAGTGCATATTGTATTCAAATCACTATCCTAGATGCTGGAAAATATAAAAACAAAGGTGAAAAATAGTTTCTGTCCTCAGTGGGGCTTATGCTTTGTTTTGTGAATCCATGAGTACATACAAGATAATTTGAGGAGCAGAATCACAGAATGATTAGAAAAATAATGTAAGGCTTTGTGTTGGTAACCAAAAATGGGCTCCTTAGCACTTAGTCAACAAGTGCCCTTGAGTAGTTTGGCTTTTTCCCCTGAACTAACTGAATGCTATTTGTATGTTGGATTGGAATAAGCTTGTTGGCCCCTTCACCTTGCTTCCCTTGCTTAAGCAGATCGAAAGAACCTGTGCTTTCCTGGTCAACCCCTTCACCTTGCTTAAGCAGATCGAAAGAACCTGTGCTTTCTCCAGCATACCTTACACCCCTGCAGAAGCCGGATGGTTAAAAACAGCTTCTGTTGGAGCCAGAGGCTGCTACAGCTACAGCTACAGTTGAAGCTGAAGTAGGAGCTGCCAGTAGCAGAGTTGACCTACGTGAGGATTGAGGAGTGCTGAACAAGGACTTGAGGCCAGTGGGTAATCTTTTTGCCATAGAGGGGAAGCATGTATATGATTTTGCTTTATACCATCATGCTTCTCTGTGACCTCCTGGTTATTCTTGTGAGGCAGACTTATTGGGCCTGGAAGCTTTTGATCAAAATATCAAAATGGGGAAGCTAGTTTGTGGGTTGGTTACTGTGGAGCCTAAATATATGCTTTGATTCTTCTGCCTCCTACTTTGAAGATTCCTTATATCTGGCAGTTCCGAATCTTTCAGACATATATATGATCCTCTTTGAAATTATAAACTCTGCCCTCCTAATACAGGCTTCCTATAGGAGGTGAGCTAAATCTTGATGGAAATAAAGTATTGTAAAAGGCAAAGAAGAGGAAGGAGTATATTCTCACTTTGGGAGGAAGCTTGTGCAAAGGGTATAGCTTGGGCAAAGACATGGAAATGGGAGATGGCATTTAGGTTTGTGGAATAGTAAATAAGCTTGATTGGCTAAGATGTGGAGGGCTCTAAAAGCCAAACAGATAAGCTAGCATTTTATCCTAGATGCAACAGGAAATCACTGAAGAATCTTGAGCAGCAAAATGTCAACATCAGACCTGTGTCTTGGGAAATTTGTTTTTGGGAGATGTGTGGAGGATGGATTGGAGGAGGGAAATATTGGAAGTAGAAAGACCAGTGAGGCAGTTGGGTAAAAGAAAGAATGGACTGGAGGGATGTTGTGTAGATAGAATCTTCAGAATTGTAAACTAATTGAAAAAATTAGTGAAAAAAACCTTATCAGGCTCTGACTATGTGCCAGGCACTGTGTTAACTGCTATAGATACAAATAATAACAACCAGAATTTATATGACATTTTAAGATTTAAGTGAATTTTGTATATCAGTTTATTTTATCCTTATAACAATAGAAGACAGTTGTATTATCCCCATTTTAGACATAAGGAAACTGAAACAGAAAGAAGTTAAGTGACTTGGTCAGGGAGTAGTGACAAGGAAGGGGAGTAGCATACTGGGAAGTCATAAGAATGATGAGCTGAAAATAGAACAATTGATTGACATGTCCTTTTCAGCAATGATAGTGTTGGTTTGATTACCATTTCCAGAGCCAGGGTTGGGAAGGAGAGTGGGAAGAGGCCAAGCTAGGCAAAGGTGTGGTATGGAGATGGCCAGAGCATAGCAGACATCATGGCGCCTGTAGGTCCAGCTAGTCACAGAGAACTCTCACCACACAGGGCCCCAGGAGTTAGAGAACTGGGTAGCAGGTGAAGAGTCATGAAATAAGGTTAGCCCCAGAGCAGCAGTCTTTGATTTGATTTGGAGGACAAGGGAGAGTGAAGAGTTCAGGAGGACCTCAAGGTTATGAACTTGTGGGAAATTGGTAGCCTCAACAGAATAAAAGAAGATTGCAGGAAGGCTTATCTTAAAGGGTCAAGATAAGTTTCATTTTGGACATGTTGAATTTGAGCAAGCATTAGGTCATCCAGGTAGATATGATCCTTGTCCTCTGTAGTTCAAAGGTATGGTAATGATTTAATGAAGCAAGATATAGCACTGAACTTTGACATAAATCACAAAATACACTAGTATCTCTATTATTATGGAGGCTGAACATTCAATGCTCCCCCACTAGGTGGCAGATCTGTGTGAAAATTGCTGCAAGCTTTTTGGTTTGAGAATAAGCCACAGGACAAAATGAGAGCCTAGGGTTCCCACCCTACCGCAGAGTCCACAGTCAGTTAAAGGTTGCTTCTCAGGAGTGAAGAAGCAGGTCCAGTGGTTTCCAAATGGGGCTTGGAAATGAGATCATTTAGATCCAGGGCTCTGTCCTAAGACTCTCTGTACCTGGCTAATAGTGATGCTGAGCAATTAACCAATCTATCAATCATCAAACAATTATTTATCAGCTAGGATGCTAGCCTTTAGAGGTACAAAAACAGAAATGGAACAGCCTTTGCTTTCAAGGGGTTTAGACAGTCCAGGCTGGTCCCCTGAATGTATCTTATATGCTTCTATGTCTTTGTCTTATAGGATTCCTCTGCCTGGAGTGTCCTGTTGTTCATTCTAGTTTGGAGGTAGTGGTGTGGGCCACATCTGTACTTCTGAACCTCACCAAAGGTAGAGGCAGCGTGACAAGGTGACAATTCAAATCTCACCTCTGAGACTCACTAGCAGTATCTGAGCCTCAGTTTCTTCATCTATAACATGGTAGTAGATTAGAGGGTCTATACATCCTTAAGAACTCAAGCTCTAAGGTTCTTTCCAGCTCTAGATCTATAATCCTTGTGGGGGCAATTTGAGGCCATCCAAAAAAAGTGGGGTAGGATCATGTGACCCATCTAGTTCTGGTCACAGTTAGCTTAGCAAATGTTTTAGCTTTGTGCTGATTCTCCCAGATTTGTGTTTTCTCTAAGAAACTACTAGTCATTCTCTAAGTCATGATAATGGATATTATCTGCTTTGCATAATTGTGATACATCTTTGGCCAAGAAACAACCCAGAGAAAGTTGGAAACTCGAGAAGCTCTATTGTGCCTACCTTTCTGTAGCTTGAATGTGCAAACCACACACAATATCAAGTCCCTTTTCTGTAGACAGGGAATGATGGAATTATACGACCAGGGAGAAATATAAGATCATTTGGTCCAAGTAACCCAAAACAAATGAACCTGCCATGCCATATCATGTGCACTAATTGAAATACACAGAAATAAAGAAATTAATAGTTAGGTAAATAAATAGAACAGGCATTCTTAACTTTTCTTATGTCCTGGACCCCTTTGCCAGTCTGGTGAAACCTATGGACACTTTCTCAGAAAAAAAAGTTTAAAAAATTATATTATGATAATATATAAAAACATATATAGCACAATAACATAATATAATATTATAATAGTAATGATGGTTTTAAATAAAATAGGATTAAAAAGGAAGCTAGTAATGTTGGAATATAATTATTTGAATATTTTTAAAAGTTCATAGACCCTAGGTTCAGAAATACACACACACACACACACACACACACACACACACACGCATGTGCACAGACACATCATGAAATATATAAACAAATGGATAGGCAAAAATGCTAAGTAGATTTTTTTGATCTTTTGTTTTAACATTACCTAAGTTTCCCCCATTCATTCCTTGTACACTTCTAGACAGCTATGCCTTATAATAATGTATATATATATATATATATATATATATATATATATATAATAATTTTTTAAAAAGAAAAAGTTGAAGAACAGAGAAAAATTCATCAGAAATGATCAATACATTGATAAAAATTTAACATTTTATGTAACCCATACCTGTGGATTTTACCTCTCCCCCACCCCAATCCCCTTTGCAAAAGAGCTTGTGCACCGGAGGGGAGGCTGCCTTTCATTTTAAGGAAAATGCAGTTTGTAAAATGTTCCCTATTTTGTTTCCAGTTCTACAATTGTTTAAACACCATCTAGAAATGCAAACCCAAACTGCTTGTTAGTTTCTTTTCTGCTGATAATAAGCACTTTGAGTACCCAAGTGGGCATCCTGCTTATGATAGACAAGGGCCAACTGCAGCTCAGACAAAAGCACTGGCCAGTTGCCAGAACAAAGATTGAGCTGCCACTGAAACCAGGCTTCTCTGTCCTTCCCTCCCTCTCTCCTGCCCTTTTGTTTCATTCCCAGAGAATCTCACTGTCTCTTTTTCTCTCTACTGCACATCCTCAAAGAAAAACCTTGGAGAGCCAAGGCTCACCTACCTGTCAGGGAGGCAGGTATGTCAATTCATTTTTCATTTTTAAAAAAAGAGAATATACATAAGGCTTTGTTCCAAAGCAAGAGGGCTTTAGAGTTGTTCAGTACATGTTTCAGGTGTGTGACAGAGAGCAGTAGGTGAGCTTGTGATTCTCTTGTTTATCTTGTTTCTCCTACCCATAAACACACACAAACCAAACTTAGGAACATTTTTTAGAAGCACCATTCACTTAAAAGGTTCACTAGACTGTAATTCCACCAGCAAAATTTCAATTAAAATCTGTAAAACCAACTTTCAAGTTATTGTTTCTGGATGAGCTATCCATGTTTCCTCTGCAGCAATGGAAGAGGCACGGAGGATAATTAAGAACTGATGTGTAGAATTAATTCTTAATGGAATTTCAACACTGATCTCTGTGTCCATAGGCTAAGTGGGCCTAGAAATTTGGGGCTTCTCACGCTTGTCTCTAGGCCTTTGCTTCTGTTGTTCAACTCCCCATCCCCTTCTCTGTGTCTCTCCCCTTGCTTCTAAGTGCAGTCCTTAGATTCTCCTCACTTTCACAAGTCTCCTCTGACTCCTCAAACACACACGCATACCTCTCTCTTTTCTTATTATGCTGAATAATAACACTTCAGAGCTGGAAGGGACCTGAGAAATCTACCACACAGTTCGGCATTTAATTATATGCTGTCTTACGTTGTTCTCTTGTTATTTTCTTCTCTTCATGTCTTGTCTCCCCAAATAGATTATAAGTTTCTAGGAGGCTAGATATTTTTTTCAAGTAAATCCTCTTCTCTGGCCCTTGGTTGCCTCATCTGTAACATTAGGAGTGGTGAAAGACTCTATGATGTCTAAAATATCTCCCAGTTTTAAAATTCCAAGTAGAAAATTTGTACCATGTATTTCTTATAGTTCCCATCCAGTGCCGCATTTGGTGCTGGTCATATAGTCATTCAGTTCAGTTGTTTTTGACTTGTGTCTGACTCTTTGTGAGCCCACTTGGGGTTTTCTTGGCAAAGACACTAAACTGGTTTATTTCTTCTCCACCTCATTTTACAGATGAAGAAATTGAGACAAACAAGGTTAAGCGACTTGCTCAGAGTCACACAGCTACTGAGTGTTTGAGGGTGGATTTGAGTTCAGGAGAGGAGTCTTCCTGACTCTGGCTCTGCACTCTATTCATTGTGTCATTTCACTGTCTATACATTTACCTGTTTTACAGGTAGAGCTCAATGAATATTTGCTAATTAACTTTTTATTAATCTATCTTCACAGGATTTTCAAATTTAATTTTTTGACAGTCAGCTACTGTCATTGCAGAGAGATCATTGGTTCTTGAGTCAGAGGACCTGGGTTTAACTCTCTTCTCTGATGTTTACTACATGTGACCTTGGACTAGTCTCTTAATGTACCCAGACTTCAGTTTTTTTTTTTCACCTATAAAATGAAGGGATTGGATTATATGGTTTCTGAGATTGTTATAATCCCATAAACTCTTTTCTGTCCATTCACTATCTCTTGTAGACTATAAATGGTTCTCTAGCTCTTTTGGTTTATGGATGGCTGTGAGGGGATAAATAATCCCTCCTCCCACTGTGGCTTTCTGAAAATAAAAGTACACAGGGCATATTTTTGTGTTTAATTTGCATTATTGACGTTTTTCCCATTACTTTTTTAAGTCTAGACAATCAACAAAACAATAAATTAAGCCCTGGTTTGTAACATTTTCTGATTTTTGAGGTGCATATTCTTATACAGGAAATTTAACAATTGCCTCAGGGAACCATTTTGAGCTGGCTCCAAGACACCCCTGCTCTATACTAAGAGCCCCACCTTTTTCACTCATAGGAAAAATAGCTGAGGAGGGTTTACATGATATCCCAGTGAGAGATCTGAATATCAGGCAGTAATATTAGAATTATTAAGAATTATTGCCAACCCATATACCAGAAGGAAAACTTTTGGTGTTTAGGAGCCTCTGTACCAGATATTTCTCTCTGGCTGCATTAAGTTTACCTTACTGTTATTAAAGAAGCTATTTTACTTCCAGGCTCTTTTATCACTCTCCTTGGTGCTGAGATTTGGATCAGATGAACAGGAAAGAGATTCATAAGTCATTTACAGGTTGAAATCTAGTAGTCTTCATTTAATCATTTGTTTTCTTTTGTCAGTCCTAATATCTGAATATCTATCTTGTTTATTTTTATAGGATTGCCCCAAAAGTGATGCAAAATGATCATCATTAAAAAGCTTTTCTAATGTTAAGTACCTCTCTTCATAGCTTGTCATTCCAGGTGACATACAGGACAAAGGACATAACATAGTTCTACATCCTAGGGCCTTATACTCTGAAAATGATAATAGGGACATGGAGAGGCAGTGAAGTTTAACAGAAGTCAGGAAAATTGAATTCCAGTCCCAGTTCCTTCACTAATAAGTTGTGTGGTCTTGCACAAGCTACATAATCTCTCTATGCACCAACCCCTCCCCCACCTGTTGAATATATACAATAATTTTTCTTTTTAATAGTCATTCTGGGTATTAGGCAGCATTTATTAAGCATCTAATATGTGTCTTGGACTGTGATAAATGCTGAAAATATGAAAGTAAGAATAGAACAGTCCAGGAGCTTAAAGTCTAGTAAAGGGGACTTGACATCTATCTATCTATCTATCTATCTATCTATCTATCTCTCTATCTATCAATGTGTACATGCAAATATGTATGTGTACATATATACACATATATGTATATTAGATGATTTTTCAGGGAAGGCACTATCAGCTGGGGATAAGAAAAAACTTCATCTTGAAGGTGGATGGTGGGACTTCAGCTGAGCATTGAAGGAGACAAGGAATCTTGAGAGACAGAGGTAAGGAAGGAAGGGGTGCATTTGATAAATGAGAAATAGCCAGTGTAAAAGCATGGGGACTTCATTCCATTCTGTCTTCTCCAGAAGATTGCCCTATCATCTCTACTTTATTACTTCTCTTTAATTTTTCCTTGTCTGCTGGCTACTTCCCAACTGACAACAAACATGGCTATGTCTCCTCATCCTAAAACACCAACAAACCAACCAATCAACAAAACAAACAAATAAACAAAAAGTCACTGGATACATCTGTTAGTGATTGTTCTATGTCTCTTCTCCCTTTTGTGGCTTAACTCCTTAAAAAGACCATTTGTAATACATGCCTCAACTTCCTTTTCTTTCACTCTTAAAAAAACTGCATTCTGGCTTTTGACTTCTAAAATCCTTGAGAAGATCATCTATAAGAGATCCCTTCCTTTCCTCTCTTTTCTTAACTCTCTATAGTCTGACTTCTGACTCCATCATCCACCTGAAACTCTTCTTTTTAAAGTTACTAATGATCTCCTAATTGCCAAATCTAATGAATTTTTCTCAATCCTCATTCTTCTTGATCTCTCTGTAGCCTTTGATACTGTTAGTCATCTGCTTCTCCTCAATACCCTCTTTTCTGTGGGTTTTCATGAATCTGTTCTTGCCTGGTCTTCCTATTACTTGTCCGACTACTCTTCTCTCTCTCTCTCTCTCTCTCTCTCTCTCTCTCTCTCTCTCTCTTTGTTGGATCTTTACTGGATTCAGGTCATGCCTCTTAACCATGAGTGTCTCCCAAGGCTCTCTCCGGGCAGCTTGCATGGATTCAATTATCGTCTCTATCTAGATGATTCTCAGATCTATTTATTCACCCCTAACCTCTCTCCTGACCTCCAGTCTCATATCTCCAACTGCTTGTTGGACATCACAAACTGTATGTCCCTTATGTATCTTAAATTCAAGATGTACAAGACAGAACTCATTAATTCCCCTAAAGCCCTGTTTCAACAATCTGGCTAGCAGCTATTGTGGGGGTGAAAGACCAACAGAGCCCCCACAACAAGCATGCTACCAGTATGCTGCAAAAGCATAGGTTCTTTTGATCTGCTTTTTAAGGAAAGCAACATTAAGGGGTTGATAAGCTTACTTTAATTCAGCATACAAATACAATTCACTTAGTTCAGGGGAAAAAGCCAGCACCCTGAACTTCAGAACAAATACAAACAAATTACAAACATCAACAGACAGACCTTGTCTGATTCAAATCCCAATACATAGTTACCAGAGTTTAACAAAGTCCTAACATCCGGGTTTATGAGCTGGAAGGGTTCTAACTACAGCTGCCCGGGAGTCTCCAAACGCCACCAAGAGTGAGAGCCCTAAACAAATTACAAACATCGACAGACAGACCAAATACAGATTCATAGTTACCAACATCTAGGTTCAGCCTGGGAGCTCACAACGAGGGCTGGTCCAGAATCACTTGTGCCACCACTGCTGTGGGTAAGAGCTCCAAAGATAGAAAGCCAACCCCTGGTTTTATATCTTTTTCAGGGTCATGGGTGAGTCACACATGCGACTCACCCATGTGACCTAAAATCATCACAAAGAAGTGACTTAAACCCACGTGGTCTAAGAGCCTCTGATGTCCCAAACATATCACCCAAACTCATGTGTAAACTAGGCCCTCCCTTATTTAGCCCCATCTGGGGCCCCACCTTGGTTACCAATTCACACCCACATAGGTTTAACACCTAATTGGGGTTTGAACCTGGAGCTTAGCACCTAGTAAGACTCAAAGACACTTAATTAATCATTTTAAAAAAGTGAGAAAGGGACGCTGGTGGCTTCAAGTGCTTGGGAGTGCGGCCCGGCTGCAAGGTGACTGGGACAGAACTATCGGGCCAGGATCACCATGGCTCTTAAAAGGCTCTCCAGGTTTTTATCTCTTGTTCAGTCTGCAACTTTGGTGTATCTTCGAAGGAACATTGGTGTTACAGCTGTTGCATTTAACAAGGAACTTGATCCTGTTCAAAAACTCTTTGTAGACAAGATTAGAGAATATAAATCCAAGAGACAAACAGCTGGAGGACCTGTTGATATAGGTCCTGAATATCAACAAGATCTGGACAGCGAACTATTCAAGCTTAAGCAGATGTATGGTAAAGCAGATATGAATACATTCCCAATTCAAATTTGAAGAACCCAAATTTGAAGAGGCACCTAAACCCTCATCTTGAGGATTCACTATGGAGTGTATATTGCTGTTTGATTCTTTGTCAGGAATTAGTTGTATAACTAATCAATAGTAACAATAAATTTTAATTTCACTTTCAAAAAAAAGTGAGAAATTCTGAACTCAATTGATATTACAACTCCCCCTCTCTTCCTACTTTTCAATTACTTTGGAAGATACTACCACCTTCCTGGGCACCCAGGATTAAAACCTAGATATCATCTTTGATTATGTTCTTTTCCCCAAAAGAATGTAAGTTCCTTTAGGGTTTAAACTGTTTCCTTTTTGTCTTTGTATCTCTAGCGCCCAGCAATGTGCTTGACCCATCTTAGGTCCTTAATAAATGTTGATTGATTGACTGAATTCAATTCAAATCAACAAACATTTATTAAGCTGTGGTTATGTGAAAAATAAATTAATAGGCAGTGGAGGTACAAAGACAAAAATGTAAAATAGTCCAAGCCCTTGAGGAGCTTGTATTCCACTGAGGGATAAAATATGCAAGCAGATAAATAAATGCAAGATAATCTGAAAAAGGCAAGAAATTGACAACTAGGGAGATGAGCAAAGGCTTCCTCTAGGAGGTATCAGGTGAGATTAAAAAAGAGGAGGCTATAGCTAAAATAGGTGACTCTCCTCTGTGATGCCATCTCTTGTCCCTTTCTGAACCCTTCTCCCTCACACCCTTGACTACTAGATACCACACTGAAACTCTTCTTCCTCAAACCCCTGACTAGTAGTTACCACACTGATATATGCTATCCGGGCTGCTCTTCTCTAGCTGTGCTTTCCATGCTTCAAAATTCTCTGTCCATGGTACTACCTTGTCTCCTCTGCTGACTGAACTATTGACTCTTTTATTTTCTCAGTGATCTGATCTGAGCTAGTTGAAGTGAAATTAGCCAATTGACCACAAAGTGTATTATCCCTCTCAGCATGTCTATATTGTGAAAGAGGATGCCTCAAGTACAACCCACCAAGAAATAATATCTATTAGTGGAAGTTCAGTCATTTTAGCAATCAAGCAGCAAGAGGGAAGGGTATGGACAAGAACTTTCCCTATCGTTACCCTCATGGCACAAATACAGTGCAAAAGTGGCCACTTATTTTACCAATGTGACCCTGACAATTTTTTGTGATCCTTCTTCACAGGGTCACAACTTGAAATTCTAAAGTTTTACGGTGAATGTTGTTTGTTCATCCATTTTGTTCTCCCATGTTTGCATAACTGAGCTACAATATGCTGTGGAATTTTACCAACTGTCACTTTTCTCCTCCCCCCAGTGCCATGGCTAGCTATGTGCAATAGTCCCTTAATAATTGTTGACAATGGGTCAAAGCCATAATGGTGGATTAGAGGCAGCAACTCAGCTAAACTTTCTTGACATTCTCCTTCAAAAAACTTTAAAATAATGCTTCAAATCATATTTTGGAGTTGCAGAGTTAACAAAAGGCCAGGATGGAACATTTTTTTCTGGCCTAAGAGAACTTAGGAGGTTGGCAGGAGACATCTTTAACACGAGGGTAGAAGCCTAACCAGAATACAAAAGGGGCAGTAACAGTGACCACGGCAGCAGCAGCACCTTTAAGAGCTCTCAGGTCAGAGATGTTGAGGGTGTCAGACGACTGGTCAGAGATTACGAGGGATCCTTCGCTAGAACTGGGTACAGCTGGTGATGATTGGCAACTATATTGCCCATAAGTAGTTCTGTGCCACAGTTCCAGGGTGGAGAGGAACATTTGGGTTCAATTACAAGGGAGCAGGGACCCTGTTCTCAATTCCAAAGCAAAGAAGGGTGCTAGTGCTTGTGGCCTTGGGGAGTCAGCAACCTTCCCAGGTAAAGACCAAATCTGTAATGTTAATTGGATTTGAAGATCTTTCCTGCCCATTAATAGGCCTCATGTGGAGCTCATTGAGGGAGGGACTTCTCTTAGGGGGAACATTTCTTGTAGTAAGGCTCATACCTTTTGCTAATTTCTAATTAGGCACTGAGTAATGAGGGTTGTGATGCCCTCTGCTTCTGAGAAGGGTATATATACTCTGAGGTGAGGTTTTACTATGGGGGCTCACTCATTGGAAGGATGTTCATTTGGTTTGGCCAGAAAAGACTCTGGGTAACCATTAAGGAGCCCCCATGGCTTTGAAAACCCAGAGGTTGGTGCTTCTCTCTCTGGTAACTATGTATGTACTGCTTTGGTGAGACGGTTAGATCTATCTGTTGATCTGTGCTATTTTCTCTGTATTTTCTTTTCTTGTCTCTTTGTTCAGGGTGCTGACCTTTTCCCTGAATTAAGTGAATGATATATATGTTTGATTAAAGTAAGATTGTTGACCCCCTTAAAATCTATTTTTCCTTTGAAAGCAGATCAAAGAACCTGTGTTAGTAGGCCATCTGTAGCAATAATGTGATACCCCACAGTGGTTGCTATGAATATGCCAGCATATTTCTGAATCACAAAATACAACAGACTCTCTCCATGGAAGACAAAACCAAAATATTTATTCAAAGACCAGAAAGCCAAATCCATCATACCAACAAAGAAATCCATCATAGTAACCAAGGAATCTATACACATTACCAATGCAGGGGGCACTACCATCCCCAAGCCTTCTCTCTGTTACAGACTTCCCACAATGAACTCCTTTAAGCAAAATCACTCCTTCTCTCATTCACACTAGCTGCTCTATGTCTCTCTGCCTGCCTCCTCTCTCTCCAGGCTCCAACTCCCTCAGTCTCTCTCTCAGCTCTGACTCCTCCAACTTCCTGCTCCGCCCCTTCCTGCTCTACCTGTTCAGCAAGCTCCTCCCACCACAGGTTCATATGACTCAGACTCATGTGACTCAAGCAGGTCACATAGGCCTCTTAATGGATGGAAAAGATCTTCCCATTCCATTAACAATACGTTTGGCCCCAAGATCTTTCCCAACCATTAATAGGCCTGTGTGACCTGCTTGAGTCGCATGAGTCTGAGTCATATGAACCTGTGGTGGGAGAAGCTTGCTGAACAGGTGGAGCAGGAAGGGGCGGAGCAGGAAGTTGGAGGAGTCACAGTTGAGAGAGAGATGGAAGGAGTTGGAGGCTGGAGAGGGGGAGGCAGGCAGAGAGACATAGAGCAGCTAGTGTGAGTGAGAGAAGGAGTGATTTTGCTTAAAGGAGTTCATTGTGGGAAGTCTGTAACAGAGAGAAGGCTTGGGGATGGTAGTGCCCTCTGCATTGGTAATGTGTATAGACTCCTTGGTTACTATGATGGATTTCTTTGTTGGTATGATGGATTTGGCTTTCTGGTGTTTGAATAAATGTTTTGGTTTCATCTTCCATGGAGAGAGTCTGTTGTATTTTGTGATTCAGAAATATGCTGGCATATTCATAGCAGCTGCTATAGGTATCACATTGGCGCTACATTTGGTGACAAGGATGTGATTACAAAATATAAAACGTCTACTTGAAGACAGGAAGGCTTTAGGGAAGGAAGTGGATATCCCAGTATGGGAGGATTTACCTTATTCTTCCCTGGCAAGAGAATGGGCTAAACGCACAGGACTTTGTGAAAACTGGGAACTGAGGCTACAGAAGGGAGCACCCAGAGATTTAGAAAGATGTTTTCAAGGAAAGAAATGGCAGGGGTGTGTAGGAGAGGCTGGGCCTTGCTAACAAGGTATTGTATTATATGTAAAAGCAGAGACAAATTACTGGAGGAAAAGGTTCAAATGAAAAAGGAGTTAGCTGATTTGCATGAGGATCTTTCTCTGCTACACTTTTCAAACTTTTGCTTTAGAAGAGCAAGATAGAAAGTTTCAGGTGGAAGAAGAAAAAGCAGCTGTGAATTTAGCTCAGAAAAAGAAGCAAAAAAAATTAAGGAAAGGAAAGTGCATGCAGCTCTTGCACAGGCTAGGCTTGATTGGGGCCCAAACACCTGCCAGGAAGATGCGTGGGAGGAAAACAAAACAAAGTTAAATGAGGAGGCTTTTAGCAATGCAGACCTTCATCCAATACTAAGAAGGAAGCAGGAGAACTGGGTGGGGCAGTACACAATGTTAATGGAAATAATTGAGGATTTTACTCAGTAGGTGGTAACAGATATTTTTGAGGTGATTCACCCCCAAAATGGGAGAATTGTTAGCATCTTGGATGGTGAGAACCAGTGATGAAGGGTCCTGAGGAGTAGAAATAGATAACATAGATTGTTTGAAATTTGTAGGTGTTAGTCAGAATCATTTTGTACAGCAAGATTTTAGGGATTGCCATAGGAGGTGACAATGGAACTAATCTGTTAGCTTTTGCTGCAAAAGGATGCAACAAACAGTATCCTACTGACTCTATGGCCTAGTGGAGATAGACCCTATTTACTTATAGACTGTGTGAGAAAGTTAAAGGAAGAGGTAATGAAGAGTACAATTATGATTAGAGATGCAGATGTGTATCACAATGCTCCCTTAACAGTTTCTCACAGGCATATAATAGTGAAGATGGCTCCTCCTGCTTATAAGAACCCAGTTCTGACTTTATTAATTGAGGAAATAAGGACCCCTCTTTGAGAGGTGCTAGATAAGATTTCACAGTTAAGTGACTTAGGGGAATGGGGAAAAGATAAATTTCCTCAAGAGAGAAGAGCAACTAGCCAGCAGATTCAAAGTCAGAATACATTAACAATGAAAGAATTGTTTGCTGCTTTATTAAGAGCAGGGATAGATTTGGAAGAATAGACGGTATTCCAACTAATGAGCTATATAAGATGTAGAGAGAAAAGGTACTTAATATTTGTGTTGGTAAGCAAAATGGGCTCTTAGCACTTAGTTCAACCAAGTGCCCTTGAAGAGTTTGGCTTTTGTTTCCTTTGGGTAATTTAGTGTATTTCATTGAGTCTTACTAGGTGCTAAGCCCCAGGCCCAAACCCCTATTAGGTGTAAAACCTATGTGGGTGTGGACTGGTAACTAAGGTGGGGCCCAAGGTGGGGCTAACTCAGGGGAGGGCCTAGTTTACACATGAGTTTGAGTGATAGGTTTGGGACATCAGAGGCTCTTAGACCACATGGGTTTAAGTTGCCTCTTTGTGACAATTTTAGGTCACATGGGTGAGTCGCATGTGTGACTCACCCCTGACCCTGAAAAAGATATAAAACCAGAGGTTGGCTTTCTCTTCTTTGGAGCTCTTAGTCACAGCAGTGGCGGTGTGCGTGACTGTGGGCCAGCCCCTTTCATGAGCTCCCGGGCTGAACCTAGATGTTGGTAACTATGAATCTGTATTTGGTCTGTCTGTTGATGTTTGTAATTTGTTTGTAATTTGCTCTGAAGTTCAGTGTGCTGGTCTTTTCCCCTGAACTAAGTGAATGATATTTGTATGCTGAATTAAAGTAAGCTTGTCAATCCCTTAACGTAGCTTTCCTTAGTTAAGCAGATCAAAAGAACCTGTGCTTTTACAGCGTGCTGGTAGCATTCTTGTTGTTGGGCTTGGGTTGGTCTTACACTCCCACAACAGCTGCTAGCTGGATTGTTGAAACAATATTAGACTGAATAGTGAAGTAGGAACTGCTCCTACAGATCCTCCTGAATCATTGTATCCAAATTTCATCATGCCTTCAGGAAGAATAGGAAATCGGCCAAGCCCCAGCTCAGATTAAAGAAATGCACAGCAGTAAGGAAGATAGGAATTAATACAGTTTTAGTGAGTTCATGTACTCCAGAAGCATGACTGACCCCATATTTACCCTGCTTCTAGTTGTTTTCTCTTTATTCTTTTTGGCTTTTCAACTTATTTGCTAGATTTGTTTCCTGCAGGTTGGGTTCCCTCTACTTGTAGATGCCTGACCACCTGAGCTGGATGTCATCCCCTGTCCAAGACTGTGCTGTGTCACCCCTGGAATTGGCATAGACCAAGCTCCAGTTGCTGGCTAAAGAATTGACCCTTTGAATGGGACCTCTCAGGGCAGGGATGGCTCTATGTCCAATTTCAGTAGGAAATATCTATAGAAGAAGAGACCTTTACCTCTTACCCCAAGGGATTTTGGGCCCCATTCATTTGAGGGGGGAATGATGGGAAGCTTGTGCTCAAGCCCCACCCTAATATATTTTTTTATGTGTTTATTTTGTGTTATCCCGGTTATATTGTTGTACGGTTCTGTTGATACCATTTACCCCTAAACTTCCTGTAACAGCAAGGCAATAATCACAATATAGACAATAATTGTAAATATACCTATATAGTTCTGTATAGCAAATATAAGAGACTCTCTATATAGAAGGTAGAAGTAAACCATTTATTCAGACACCAGACAACCAGATCCCAAAACCAGTAAGTCCAATCCATCATAGCAGCAAAGAAATTAATACACATTAACAGAGCAGAGAATGGCTCCATCTCAAGACCATTCCCGCCCCCTGCTGGGGCCTTGCCACCAACAAGCACTCACAGCACAGCTAGCACACATCTACTCTCTCCATCAACTCTAACTGTTCTGAGCATTTCCTGCTCCACCTTTCCAATTGTTCTCATTCAGCAAGCTCCTCCCGCTACATGTGACTTAGGCTTCCTGTGACATAAGCAGGTCATGTGGGCTTATTAATGGGTGGGAAAGATCTTCAAATTAAATTACCATTATTTTTGGCCCCAAGATTTTTCTTTTCCATTACATAGGTCAATAGGAGTTTTGGGATAACTGGTGTCAACAGAACTTTACAACAATAAAAGAGGGATAACACAAGATAAGCCTATAAAACAATATCATTATTCCCCCCTCGAACAAATGGGGCTCAAAATCTTGGGGTCAGGGGCAAAGCTCTCATCCTCCATAGCTTCTTCCTGCTGAAATTGGACATAGAGCTGTCCCTTCCCCAAGAGTTCAATATTCTTATTCAAGAGGTCAGTTCTTTAGCTGGCATCAGGAGTTTGGTTGATGCCAGGTCCAGGGATGACACATCACAGTTGTGGACAGGTTCAAGGATGACACATCACAGTTGTGGACAGGTCCAGGGGTGACATCCAGTGATCAGGCATCTGCAGGTAGGTGGTACTAAGCCTGCAGGAAACAAATCTAGCAAACAAACTTAAAAGACAAAAAGCCAAAAATAAACAAGGAGACTATCATAGCCTCATTCATGATAGAGTATATGAGTCAAGGGTACAATTCTGAAACCATCTTCTCCTGAAGTGTTATCCTTCCCATGTGCTATAATTTCCACAGTCTTTGGAACGTTGTCTGCTGACATTTTACACATAGTTTAGCTCCCAATTTAATTCTATCAGTAGAACCAAACCCTTCATTTCCTCTGATAGTTATTTTGGAAGGAGGGTCAATTTCTAGAAGAAGTATTGTTTCACAAGGAATAGTAATCAATTGAACTATTCTATCATTTTTACAAAACTGTGTAAGTTCTTCACTTAAATTCTGGAATGTCACAATAATTTCTCCTTGATAATTAGAATCTATCACTCCAGCCAATATATGTATTCCTCAAACTGCTAATCCTGATTTAGGTAATATCTGTCCAAAATGATTCTTAGGGATTCTCATACATATCCCAGTAGAGATTTTTCTTATCTCTTTTCTATCCAACCAAAAGTCCTCTAAACAATGTAAATCATGTCCTGCTGAATCAGGTATTCCTGGATACTGTGGTGGGACATCTTCCCTCACAGTCCAATACTCAGTATTTGAGATCTTATGTGTTTGCTGTTTTCTGGTTTGCAGATTTGGGGTGATCATTCTGGCTAGAGGTTTATTTCCTCCCAAAGGTCTATTATTCAAATTATGTAAAGTAGTGAACAAATTATCCTTCCAATGTTGATATGAATTATTAGAACTTAACTTTCTTAACTGTTCTTTCAAGAATCCATTATTCTTTTTATTAACTCAGATGCTTGTGGATGATATGGAATATGATATATCCACTCTATATTGTTTAGCATACAATATCTCTTCATTTAATTACCTTTGAAATGTGACCCACTGTCACTTTGAATCTGCATTGGGGCTCCATAATACAGACTTATGATACCTAGAGTTTTACGATTGTTCTTTTGAGTTGCATTCTTATAAGGATAAGCCACTAGTAGACCTGAAGAGGTGTCAACACAAGTACATATAAATTTGCTTCTTTTGTCTTGGGGTAGTGGTTCAATATAACCTATTCGCCAAATCTGGGCTGGAACTTTTCCCCTTGCTATTTCTCCAGTTACTACCCAAGGAACAGTTCCTTCCTTTTCCAGTTGACATGTACAACATTCTTCTGCAACTTGTTTTCAACAACGAATAAGAGATACTAATACCTCAATCTTGTGCCCACTGGTATGTGGCCTGGACCCCTAAAAGTCTGGCTGTTTGGTGGACCCATTTTACTAGTACCAGATCATCAGTTCATGTCAGAGTAGGGACAGTGTTCAGTAGCAATCTTTGCTAGTTGAACAGCATGTGCATTGTACTCATGTTCTGGCATAGTGAGGGCCAAGTGAGCATCTACAAACTAGTAACCAAAGACATGTCCCATATATCTTCCCATAATTCTGTGCCCCAAACTTGTTTACCGTGAATTTCCCAATTTTGATTTTTTCACATGAGCATCCATGTACCTAACTCATTAGCTACTGCCCATGAATCAGTGAATATATGACACTGCCCTCCTTCTGTTTCGATAGCTTGTTATACTGCCATAAATTCTGCATTTTGACTACTTTCACCTATACTAGTACTTTCCAAAATCCACTTAGTACATGGGTTATAGGTTCCTGCTTTCCAATGTCTTTTGTGGCCCAAATAT